>NC_058405.1:140182718-140482718 GCF_002201575.2 Neomonachus schauinslandi | reverse complement strand
GCGTCCATTCCACTGGACGGCTGATAGATGCTGCTGCGTGCTAACACAATTATGTGACAGTGCAGAAGCTATATCATTTGATTAGCTGCATGGAATTGTATATGCAGATGTGTTTTTCCTAAGGGAAGACTTTTAGTCTGTAAAACTTGTTGAACTAAAGATTCAAATTTAAAAGTATAGACTTTGTCCATGACACTCTCTACCATTCCATCCTTCTCTTGTTTATTTATTCATGCCTCAAATATGCACTGAGTGGCTACTATTTGTCAGACATTCTTTTAGGTGCTGGGTGTACACAGTTCATGCCCTCAAAAAATGTTAGTTGTGAGATAGGTAACAGGTGTTTCTCAAAATTGTGGTTTATTAAAAATTGATAGTTGAATTGTCTAATTTTGATTTGGCTGGTGCAGATTTCTTGGGTTTACTTTGTTTTCCTCAAGGTCATTAATGATATAATCTAAAATAATACCTGAGTAAAAAAAAAACTTACCTTACCAAAAATGCACTCAGTAGCATGCCGTTTACTCCCTGTTCATGGCAACCTTTGGACCTCAAGCGTGTAGAATTAGATTAATCATAATCCTGGGTTCATGAAAACTTTCATGTTGGTCTACTTGAGGTGCATCCGTCTATCTACTTACCTACCTACCTACCCTATGTAAACTGATCTATAGATTTAATATAGTGCCAAATATAACAACACATTATACAGTTGTTATAATTAAGGCAGCATTTATTTTATTATTATTTTTTTTAGTGATGATCATAAGTACCATTTTGTATTTATTCAGTCAAAGGACATATGAAAGATGCCAGAAGATATATTACATATGGGTCTGGATCTCAGAAGAGACAAGGACTATGTTTTATATTAATAGTGTAGTATAAAATGGTTACAGGCCAGAAAGGAAATGATTATTCACTAAATGGTGCCAAGAAAATTAAGAAGCAAATTTGAGACATTTAGATACTCTCCTATTATTTCCACCAAAAATAATTTTCAGGTGGATAAAGTGTTTTAGAAATACATGTTCATGGGGCACCCGGTGGCTCAGTCGGTTAAGCGTCTGCCTTAACCAGGGTCCTAGGATCAAGCCCGCATTGGGCTTCCTGCTAAACAGGAAGCCCGCTTCTCCCACTGCTGTGCTTTTTCTCTCTCTCCCTCTCTGTCAAATAAATAAATAAAATCTTAAAAAAAAAAGAAATACATGTTCATGGATATTCTTTAGGTATTAGAATGGAAAAGGACTACAAATAAAACTTAGTCACAATAAAGAATAAAACTATGAAGTCACAGTTTAGAAGCTCCATGAAGTTGGAGTCACAAAAATCATTACTTTCATGTTGTAGAATGTGATAGGAAACATTAAAAAGAAAACAAAAAATTGGGGGAAATATTTGAACACAGATATGATAATAAAGGAGTTAGTGTCTTCAAGATATATGTGAGACTGGTAAATCAATATGACAAAACTAATATTCTATCTATGGGGATGGGAGGAAGAACACCTCAGAAAGCTTCTACTTCAAATAAGAACAAACATGTGACGATTTTTTGCCTGTCCTAAATCACTTTTTCCCCTTCCATTGATGATTGTTCCCCATGTCCTCCATTTGGAAAATGCTTCTCTTCAAATTCATGTAGTTCTTTGGAGGCTCTCAGCCAGATTAGATTGTGTGGCCCACTTGTGTGGCCATGTGATCCAGACCTGGCCCATGGGAGACTTGCCATGGAGCCAGAACAATGTAAGGCAGCCTTTCAAAGTGTCAGTCGTCAGGGTTATTACTTTTTCATTGGCCAGAGGAACAAAACAGAGAACCCAAACCAGACTTGTGCAACTTGTAGTGTATGTCTGAGGGGATATGTTAGATCACTGGGGAAAGACAATTGAATCAACTGAGCTAGGAAAAAATGTGGATCACCAGCATCAATCACAGATGGACTAAGAACTTAAATATCAAAAGCTAAACTTGAAAACTTGCAGAAGAAAATATACGTGAAATTCTTTCTAACCTCAAAGCAGAGAAGAATTTCTTACATGAGACACAGAAGTGCTAATCATAAAGGAGAAGATTGATAAACTTGACTACTCTAAAATTAAGAACTTGTGCTCATCAAGTCATCTTTAAAAAAAGATAGAAGACAACCTAAGGACTGGGGTGTGCGGCACACATAACTGACAAGGATCAGAATCAAAATTACGTGAAGTATTCCTGCAAATTAAAAATGATAAGCACCCCTCTTTCCTTCTATACTCACAAACTTACCCCTGCTTTCTCAATGTCCACAGACTCTGATTCCTTTATTCATCCAACAACAAACTAGATATCGTCAGAGCAAATTGTTCATTTCTATCTCTATGCCATTTCCTCCAGCTGGAATATGGCCAGCACCCGCTGAACTATTGACATCCTAAACACTTCCCTGAGTAAAGCCCATCACTCCCAAAAACCTTCTTTGATGACTCCGACCGATCATTGCTTCTTCGTTCAGAATTCATAGAGTCCATTCCTACTTGCTTACTATATTTACATATTCCTTTTTGAATTCTGATTTTTTAGATATCCTATCTACCCTGTTATATTTTAACTTTTCCTAAATTTAAGAACTCTTGTATTCCATTCTACTTTCATGGTTCTTCCTTCTGCCTGGTTTTTCCATCCCCCAGCTTAGCACAATGCTGTGCCTGTCATGGGCACCCAGCAAGCGGCTGACTGACTGCAAACATTAAGATTTTATTCAATTTCATCATGAGCACTTCAAAAAAGTAGGACAAAATTAAGGTGGATTTATTCAAGGAAATAGAAAGAAAAAGACAGCAGTTCACACAAATAAATGCCTAACAGAGATCTTAGGGCAGTCATAGAGCCATATGGAAGAGATTTAAAAATATCCATTTACGAAGAAATTGTGAAGGAGGAGGAAAGCAATGTAAACAAGCCAAATTAAGGAAAAATTACATATTGGAGAAAGACAATAAGCAGCAAGTTTCAGAAAACATTTCAAATGGCAGTAAAAAGTTCAAATGGGATGGCAACAAATAAAAGCAAATGACTGAACTAATTAGGACTATAAGCAAGAGATTGTTTAGAAGATAAAAACCCATATGTGTTTATATCTCTTACTTTAGAAAAAGCGGGCAGAAAGCTATACCTTTATCAGACAACAAATTTCCTGGGACAACAGATGTAGGTAGTTAAAAAAAAATTACCTGCAAACAAATTAGATGAGGCAGAAATTCTAGATAGTCTATGTTCACGATTTTTATAAGAAAGAAAAAAAGTGATGCAGCATTGATTTAGACATTTTTAGATGATACCAGGATCATAAGGTTTCAGCAGGATTAGAATATAACTAGGTAGGAATTAATCCATTGATTAAAGGTTATATAGGTTGAGATATCAACAGTGAATTTAGTTTGGGCATTTAAGATGCTCCAATTTCCTTGATTACTCAAAAATACTTGAATGAAGGGGGTTATTTGTAAATTGGAACTTTACTAAAACATGACCTTCTAGTAGTGAAATATGATAAAAGGGGAGTCCATCCACTCTTCAGCCTAGAGCTGCTCGGATACTCGGGCACCAAAAAATCCTAATTATAAAGCTCAGTCATGTCTAAGGTTCTTCTGTGACAGGAATCCTGAGGATAGCATTTCAGTACAATGAGGCACCATCTTGCCCATTCAGGTGCCCACGGTCAGCAAGCATTTTGTGTTGAAAGCTAGACAGCAAGTGTTAATGGGCAGTAATCCCACGCCTAGAGCTGCATGAAGTGCTGTCAGATTAGGTCAGAGAAAGACAAATGTTTTCTGACATTCTGCATTCTGTATGCATGAAGTTGATTAACATAGATGCATCCAGTCATTCCTTTAGTCAGCCATGGAAAGCACCAGGGGTATAGTTAGAAGCATGGAGGCTCTGGAATCTGAAACTATGAGATCAAGTCCAGTCTCTGTCATGTACTTGCCGGGTGACCTTGTGTAACTCATTCTTCCTGAGCCTTCTCTGATAAATGGGAGTGGGAGTTTGGGTTTGTGGCAGGATATCTCCTTTACAGGCTTATTGTGAGAATAACTTTTGAGCATACATGTGAAACACTTTTGTAATCATTAACATCCTCTAAAATGAGAAAAGCCAAAGAGGGTGAGAACTGAGAAGGCTTGACATTTGGGATCCAATAGATCACTGATTTTTTTTAAGATTTTATTTATTTATTTGACACACACAGAGAGAGAGCATGAGCAGGAACACAAGCAGGGGGAGTGGGAGAGGGAGAAGCAGACCTCCCGCTGAGCAGGAAGCCCAACGATGGGACTTGATTCCAGGACTCGGGGATCATGACCTGAGCCAAAGGCAGAGGCTTAACGACTGAGCCACCCAGGCACCCCTAGATCACTGATTTTATTGGAAGTGGAAATTTGATTGAGGAGAGGATGGGAAAGTTCAAGCAGCAACTGGAGGCAGTTTTTTCTAAGAAGTTTTTTGTGTATTTGCCTCCCTAATTAGATCAAGCTTTTAATCTGAGACTGCATTTTATTTTTTTTAAAAATACCTAAAGCCCCGCGACAGAGCTACATATCAGGTTATCCTATATGAAGAGTCACTTAAAATTTTAGTTAAATAAATGTTGATGACAAAGGAAAGGATGAAAGAAGACAACAGCTTTAGGTGAAGCAAAATCAAAGGAAGTTTTTCCATTTGTTTGTTTGTTTGTTTGTTTGTTTTGAAAACAAGAGACCCCTGAAAATATTAATTGTAAGAGAGCAGACAGAAAAATAGGGGAGATCATAGGTATTTCAGAGATGCAGGTGGAGCCAGGCAAGAAGAAATGGGATCAAGAATACAGAGGACCGCTGTCCTGAAAGAAGTAAGAGAAATTGGCATCAAGTGTGCATGGAGGCAGCCTCACCTCGGAGAGGTAAAAGTAGAGAAATGCTAAGGTGCTCCTTGTGGTGACGAAGAAGGTTGATGATGCTCAAGACAGGTGTCTTGCACCTTCCAGGAATGCGAGAGATGTGTTTTCCTTGTTGTATAAGACGGCGGGTTCAAGGATTTGAGATGGTTGAATGTTCCA
Organism: Neomonachus schauinslandi; assembly: GCF_002201575.2. NCBI lineage: Eukaryota > Metazoa > Chordata > Mammalia > Carnivora > Phocidae > Neomonachus > Neomonachus schauinslandi. Next base: position 140,477,641 of record NC_058405.1, on the reverse strand, counting down.
CAAGAAGTTAATATGAGATAAGAAATGGATAGTTGAAAAAGACCTGCTGTAGGGATATCAGGATATCAGGAGTGATGAAAAGGAAGACTGAGTGTGAATTACAGGTTAGGAATCATGGAGAGGGAGGGCTTAGTGGCCAGATACTTGGTCATTATCTTTGGAATATATGTGGGGCAAGAAAGGTGTGCTGGTGCCTTGTCAAACGTATACTTCAAACAGCCCAACCTGATGGTATATTTTTTCCTTTCAATGGACGAGGAGAAGCAGGATGCCTGACATGCAACTTACAAATTGCATAGAGGAAACAAGCTTTTGAAATAGAAATGAGGAAAATTAATATGTAAATTTGGAATTACTTTGAGGAAGAAACATTTGATAATTGAGCCTGTCTAGAGATGGCAGGGTTGTCTTGAGAAGGGTAAATTTCCCAGCAATAGGAAAGTTTTTTGTAAGCCAGGGAGGACGATGACTGGCTGGGATTAAAATAAATGAAGTTTAATTTCATTATTCTTGGGATAAGATTAAGTGGCACCCAATGCTAACCTAGATGGACTATGCCTCTTCCTTCCTTCTCCAAATTGTGCTGAATATTTTCTTATTAAGGAAAATAAATACATAGATAGGAACAGATAAACTTTAGGTTTCAAAACTCTGATACGTCAGCAGATGAACTAGCTTGAGCATCACTGCTTTGCTAAACCCAAGCGGATATTACTTCATCCCCTGCCCACTGCTTTTTGAAAGGCATTTGTTACTTTTATAATAACAGTTAGTATGTGAATACATTATGCTTATAAAATGTTTAGTTAATGTGTAATAGAATATTTTACCATTTTTCTTTTGTTGGGCATTTAGTTTGCTACCAATTATTTCTTATTGAAACTATAATGTAATGAATATCTTTGGATATGCGGCTTTGCTTAGATGTGTTGGTGTGTCTCTGGGATAATGTGGGATTTCTGTGTTGAAGGATATGCATACGAATAGGGTACCTTTCTGAGAGGTTGTATCAATTTACGGTCCCATTAATAGTGCATGAGAGCATGCCCGGTTGTTTAATAGTCTCATATAACATATAACTATGTCCTTAGTATGATGAAGAAAATAAAAAGCAAACTCTTTGTTCTCTTGGGCTTTTAAATCATGAAAACTTAACATATGTGAAAGAAATGGATGGTATATACCACAAAATACTAGTGAAGATATATCCAAGTATATTTTATGTGATTGTATAGTGTGCTTGAAATGTATCAGTCAAAACTTTTGTAAATCAATTTATATGGATGGGTTATACATTTCCTTTAGTCTTTTCATGCATCAATTTATTTTGTCCAGTTGTGACCATGCTATATATATCAGTTATTTTGTCCTTTCCTCTTTATGTTGCAATCAATAATTTCTCATGTTACTTACTACAAAGTCCTAACAAACATTAAAAATAACTACATAGGGGTGCCTGGGTGGCTCAGTCATGAAGCGCCTGCCTTCGGCTCAGGTCATGATCCCAGCGTCCTGGGATCGAGCCCCGCATCGGGCTCCCTGCTTGGCGGGAAGCCTGCTTCTCCCTCTTTCACTCCCCCTGCTTGTGTTCCCTCTCTCGCTGTGTCTCTCTCTGTCAAATAAATAAATAAAATCTTTAAAAAAAATAAAAATAACTACATAATATTCCTTTAACGGGATGTGTTTAACTATTCTTCTTAGATTGTCTTCAGTTTTTCTTATCATTAGTAAAGCAATGACACTTTTCTTTGGCCCATTTTTTTTCTCTACATTTAGCATTATTTCCATAAGGTATAGCTCTATATTGAAATTACTGAGTCAATAGGAATAATCATTTTAAAAGCTTGGTAAATATGGCAAAATACTGCTTGTAGGAAAAGTTGCACCAAAGAATAAGATAACCATTTCACCATACCTTTGCCACAGTGTGTTATATAACTTCTAAAAAATCTGCTAATTTGATGTTATTGCATGTTGTTTTAAATAAATGTTTTTAATTTTTAGTGAGCATGAACACTGCATATACCTATCCTTTGTCTACACAAGATTGTCCTTGAAACTAATCTCTCCACCTTGGCTATTGTTGGATAATTCTTTTTGGTGGGGGGAATGTCCTATATGCTGTCCCTATATACTAGATGCCCGCAACATCCTTAACTTGTAACAACCAAAAATGTCTCCAGACATTGCTAATTATCTGACTGGGGACAAAATTAGACCTTCTGAAGAACCTTATTTTTAGCAAATAAATTTTCTTTCTTTTCTTTTAAAGATTTATTTATTTATTTGAGAGGGAGAGAAAATCTCAAGCAGACTGCACTGAGCATGGAACCCTACCCGGGGCTTGATCTCAGGCCCCTGAGATCATGACCTCAGCCGAAACCAAAAGTTAGACGTTTAACCAACTGAGCCACCAAGGCACCCCTAACAAATAAATTTTCAACAATATAGTAGACTACCTTTTTAGTCGATCTGTTCTGAAATTTCAGATGTTTGTATCTAAAGTAAGATACATTGATTAAGTGCGAAAAAACTACAAGTGAAGACAGACTAAAAAGTGAAACTTTTTAAAGTTTCGAAAGCTAATAGAGGTTCATTGAGGTCAGTCTGGAAAGTTTCATGATAGTGCCAAAGCTGAACAGATAGGGAAACAGAAGCTCAGGGAATTAATTCAACTGCCCAAGTTCACTTTCTGAGTAGCTGGGACAAGAATTCAAGTCTTCATGCCCCAGGCTTTAGGACTTTTCATAATCCCACATTATAGCTCAGGCCATTCTGCTCTCCATTGTAATTCAGCTTGGTCCATCTCCTTTAACGAACCTTTTTCAGAAAACCTGCATGAGCTACAATAATTTCAACCTCTCCACTAGAATATGCCTCCTTGATTAGCATGGAATGCTTCAGCTAATGTTTCATGTTTAAATGATTGTCACACTTACACTTTAGGGTTGATCCCAATAGTCTGAAAACTCCTGGAAGGTAGTTGGGCCAAGGGCTCTGACCATAAAGGGTACCCAAAAAGAGTAATAAATAGGGCAGCTTCAACAGGATCTTGGATTATTTTGTTAGGATTATGGTGGCCCCTTATAAGAAAGAGATGAGCTTTGACAAGAGTAAGGAAGTAGAAAATGTGGACCAAAACTATTATCAAATTGAGTAGATTATTAGTAAATTATCTTTAATGAGAGATAGGATAAAGTATTGATGAGTTAGAAAATGAGGGAAGGAGTAGGGACCTGAGAGACGAACTAAAAATGTTAACTTACTAAAGGGAGAACAACAGGGGGTTAGTATTGGAGTGGAAATGGATGCAGTAACCATTGTTGGGTCTATGGTCAAACCATTTTGTTTCTATGGATTGTAGAACTCCATGTTGTTCTCCATTGTATCTCTGGGGCCTAATGCAGACTTGTACATCAAACACATAATATTTGGTGAAGAAATGACTGGATGACTGGATGAACCTGGCTTCCTGAAAATCACTTCCTTTGCTGCAGCAGAGGCGGGGCCTGGCCCTTACACAGCAGCATTCAGGCTTGCAAGGAATGCCAACAACTGGTTCAGTTCAGTCTTAGGCACCGCAGGTGGGGGGTGAATGCTAACAAAAACCAAGAACCAGTCTTTGGCTTTAAGAATCAGACAATCTTCTTGAAAAGATGGGATATAAGAGAGTTACCGTATGTAAGGTGTTGTTTAGAGAGGTCCAGACGGTTGTCCAAAATAGGATAGTGCAAGGTCAAAGACTGCAACATATTTGGAATTTGTCAAGAAATTGGAGTCTTCCTCCTCAACCCTCTCAACTCCTTTCCCGCAACCCTGCCTTAAGTTGACTAAGCTGGAGAATGGCTTCACAAGCTCTGTTGCTAGAAGTTGCAGCAAGTGGAAAACAGAGAATTAGCAACCATGTACTCTGCAAACAGATTTTGAGCTGCTCTTTGTAAGGTACTACATATTAGGTCTTACAAGGAACTAAAGAACAAGTAGCATATGATTTTGAGTCTCAGTGGAACTTACAGTCAAATCAATCCTTTTGATTAACCACAAAAAGCAGCATATAAGGAACTTTTTAAAGATAAGATAAACTTGAGTTGGAATTTTGGCTCTGCCAATTTGTGACCTTGGGCATATCACAAACTTACTGATTCTCACTTTCCCCCCTCTGTAAAATGGGATTAATTATTTCTCCCTCATAGGATTCTATGACAATAGCTACAGTGTTAGCTATTCAGACACTGAAGCTTTTTAAAAATTATTCAACACACTGAGTTCAACATTAGTAATTTCTTTGAAATTATGACATATGTTAAAAGGAAAAACATTTTTAAAATTCTAACTTTAAATCGAAAGGTTCTCATCATTTGGGAGCTTCCCTAGTTACCAGGCAGTTGTGAGGTAAGTGTACAAGGGAGAAAACTGAAGAACTGAGCCTCAGGAGTAAATCAACGTTTGTGAAAGAGGTATTATATCTTCAGATTGAGAAAAAGTGAAAGGAAATCAAGATTGCAAATGCAGTTCAAAGAAGATTAATTTTTATATCTATCTCCGAGCAAAGAGCCAAACAGGGGAATATGTACTAATCAGGGTAATCACCTTGCAATCTAATCAGGAAAGGATTTGGGGAGATCGTGAAGTTGGTGTAACCATTGCTTTGGGGCCCAAGGTGGTGCTGGATTAAGTTTCAAAGGGACAGAGACAAAAGAAGAGGCATAGTTATTACTGCAAAGCCAGCGTTAGGGTCTAGAAGGAATACGTTTACAATATTGATCACCTCTGGACACAAAAGATATTATTGCCTTGCAAGGGGGCACAATGTACAGCAAAGCACCAATTCCACTAGATCTCGACAACATACATTTTTATGAGGGAAGGGTGAAAGCAAGCAGATCCTGGTCACACTCGGGAAAAATACTTTAATAAAATTTTCAAATATCAAGCTAAAAAAATCATAATGTGTTCAATGCAAAAGGGGAAGACATATTAGTTAGCAAGGAATTTAAATGCATGACCCTTCTCTGCTGAGAGTATTCAAATAAAATAAGAAGATAAAAGGAAACAACTCAATCTCCAGTTAAAAAATAATTGCAGGCCAAGAGGGCAATTCTTTTTCACAGAATGCTAGTGATTCACATAGCCATAATCCCCTAAGACAGGGAGAAAAAAAGACTAGCACAGCTCCTTGTGTAAGCCTGAGATTTAGCAATGGGTTTTATATCTCTCCTCCTTCCAAAAGGAGATACTCCAGTTAGATTTAAAAGATATGGTCAGGTTAGGTTAGGTTAGGTTTAAAAATGAGACAAATGTAAATCACAAATTAATAGCTCAGAAATCACCTGATGATTTCCATTTAAAACAAACTTCTTACACTTTTTTTATATTGATTTTTTAGATATAAATGTTAGGTCCAATTGGGAATTTCTATGTAAAGCCAACTCATTGGCTTTAAAGATCTATCTATTCCATTATTTTTTCATCAAACATGAGAAAATGATATGAACAATGGAATATTATGCAGCCATCAAAAAACGAAATCTTGCCATTTGCAACGATGTGGATAGAACTAGAGGGTATTATGCTAAGCGAAATAAGTCAATCAGAGAAAGACAAGTATCATAAGATCTCACTGATATGAGGAATTCTTAATCTCAGGAAACAAACTGAGGATTGCTGGAGTGGTGGGGGTGGGAGGGATGGGGTGGCTGGGTGATGGACATTGGGGAGGGTACGTGCTATGGAGAACGCTGTGAGTTGTGTAAGACTGATGAATCACAGACCTGTACCTCTGAAACAAATAATACATTATATGTTAAAAAAAAAAAAGAAGATAGTCGGAAGGGAAAAATGAAGAGGGGGACATCTGAGGGGGAGACGAACCATGAGAGACTATGGACTCTGAGAAATAAACTGAGGGTTTTAGAGGGGAGGGAGGTGGGGGGATGGGTCAGCCTGGTGATGGGTATTAAGGAGGGCACGTATTGAATGGAGCACTGGGTGTTATACACAAACAGTGAATCATGGAATACTACATCAAAAACTAATGATGTAATATATGTTGACTAACGTAACATAATAAAATAAAACTAAAAAAAAAAGAAAATGATATGAAAATCACCTGACCAAAAAAGCCCTCAACATTTGTGTTTCAGCTGTTACCCATCTTGAGTAGGCAGACATTCTTAAAATAATTATTATCATGGCTTTGAAGAAATATACATTTTTTTGCTAAACCCAAGTTGGCGCTTTTAAGAACAAATTTCATTACAACATGGATGGACCCAGAGGGTATTATGCTAAGTGAAATAAATCCGAGAAAGATGAATACCATATGATTTCACTTATATGTGGAATCTAAAAAACAAAACAAATGAACAAACAAATGAAACGAACAAACGAACAAAAAGGAGAAACAAATCTGTAAATACAGAGAACAAACTGACGGTTGCAGAGGGAAGGGAAGCGGAGGAATGGGCAAAATGGGTGAAGGGGAGAGGGAGATACAGGCTTCCGGTTATGGAATGAATAAGTGACAGGGATGAAATGTACAGAACAGAGAACATAGTCCATGGTGTTGTAATAGCATTGTATGGTGGCAGATGGTAGCTACACCTGCGGTGAGCGTAGCATAACGTATAGAGTTGTCAAATCACTATGTAGTATACCTGAAACTAAATGCAACGTTTGTCAACAATGCTTCAATGAAAAAAAAGAAAAAAAAGAAAGCAAAGAATATGGTGTCCTTCCCACAAGTAGGGCACAATGACACAATGAGATATAATGAGTTTAAAAAAAAGAACAAATGTCAACTAAAGCAACTAGTCCATTAATTTCTCATAGTATGTGGAAGTTGAAATAAAAAATTTTCTGGTATTTGTAATATTCAGGTATGCATGGAAACAAATGTAATTTAGTAGCCTATTAAAACAAGGTTTACTGTCTTTTATCTAGTTCTAAGTTGTTCTGAAAGTCCCAGATACAATTTTTTTTGTTGTTGTATTTCTAAGACACTTTAGATCTTATTGCCCAATATGGAGATAAAACTCCCATTTATTTCCCAAATAGTTGTTGAAGTAAATTGCAATGGACATTTGTCAGATATTGTACAATTTGCAAAAATATTTTCCTATTTGCTTTGCCCCTCAGGATAACCTACGAAGACAGTATATTTCTTTTCTCATACTACAGACGAAGACACTGAAGTTTAGAGGGATTGGGGGCTCAAGCCCTGTTGATCCAACACTAGAACTTGTGCTTTCCACATTACATGATACTGGAGCCATCTGAAAGAGTTTATAAGGAAGGATTCATAGTGGAGATTATTAAAAAAACTACACAGGCATTAAAGGATATTCGGAGGGAAAGTTTGCAGGAAACCTAGTAAGCAATGGCGGAAGAGTAAAATATGAGCAAGACAATGAGCAAGCAGTGGTACCTGCATTCCCATATGGTTTCCAAAGTGTTCCCTATACCATTGCCTTCTAAGCATCACAGTGACCCATTGAGACAAGGCTGATATATTTGTTCTGTCTCAGGGATGAAGAGACTGAGGTCTCCAGGCTTAAAGGTGACAGCTGAAATCAGAATTTGAGTTTTCTATTCTAGTTCAGTTTTCTTCCACTGCAAGAATGGGTTTCAAAATATGGCCCTCAGCCCTGCCCAGGGTGCTCCTGATGGCTGCAAAGCAATCTAAAATAGCTCTAGGGCCTTGTTTTATAACATCTTGTTGTGGAAACTCTTACCCATTTCTTAATGAGTCAAATTAAGTGATTTATGAAATCTTCCAATTGGTTGATGTTGTTCTTATCCCCAAGTTCTTTATCCAGCGGGTAGGCTGATTCTGTGGACATAGTTTAGTTTAGTTTAGCTTTCATTTTTTTTTTTTAAAGTAATCTCTACACCCACCATGGGATTTGAACTCATGATCCTGAGATCAAGAGTCACATGTTCTACTGACTGAGCCAGCCAGGTGTCCCATACGTGGACATAGTTAAAAGGAGTTTGTCTGCCCAAGTTCAGCAATATTTAGGAACCAAAGCGCCACACGCTCCGTAAACACACCTAGTAGGAAAAAGGCGTAAATACATTTTTCTGCTACATTCCGCCTCACTGTTTAGGGACCTCTTCTTGCTGTGCATCCCTCTGTGTTGCTGCTATCCTGCCAGCCCTCCCAGTGCTCCTCGCCTACAGCTCAGAGTTCTCTGAGTTGGTTTACACCGTCATTGCCAGGAATGAGTAATGACGGTTCTAGGAAAATGATGGTGCAAGAGTTTGAGGACAGGAGGACCCCCTCTATCAGATACCACTAGAAAGGCACGGGCTATGCCAATGTATCCAATACGTGCACATCTGCAGTCAGAAAACCTAGAGAGAAGCTGCTGTTTCTATATGTTGAACTTTTGTGTGTTTTTAGTTTAATGTTGTTTCCATATTGCAGTATATTTAGAAGGGAGGCACTGTAATCCTTCCAGTGCTTGGGCCTCCGGAGACCTGAATCCTGTCTTGGCTAAGGACACGAGGCACAGTTCTTAGCGGTGTCACAGGTAAAGAATGGGGAGTTGTTGGCATGTATCTCATGCTTCTTTCAGCTGTTGTTAGGAAATGTAGCCCTCAAATTAGTCTCCACCATAAGTCTCTGCTATAGGTGATTAAAAATAGACAGGGAGGAGAGAAGGATATAGTTGCAGTTTGCAGGACATAAAAAATGCACATGCTGCTAAATTGTGCAAGCCACAGAGAACACTTCTCACAGGTGTTCCACTCGGCAGAGGTTACTCATTTGCCTCCAAGTGCAATCCAAGGTGTTGACTTGGGCCCCTGTCCCTTTCCCCTTTACCTTAGACAGCTAGAGATACCAATACTTATCTGAGCTCAGTAGCAACCACACTGTTCCCAATTCTGAAGTGCAGGGCACTGGAACTGGGTGTTTTTTTCAAGGAAGGCTTTTGCCTCTGGAATTTCCTGCCTGTCCCAGTCTGCCAGAACCCCACCTTACTGACCGTCAGGGACTCATGAAAGACTTGTTTTCAGTATAAGTTTCACCGATGGGAGGATACCTTAAGGCCATAATTTTGTAAAAGATAACTTAAGCAATTATCATAGCTCATGATATGTGGGTTCTAATGATTTAAGTTTGGTGCTTGCTTTCTGTATATAGCAGTTTCAAATAGGGAACAGTTTTAAGAATAAACATACCTATAAGTAAGTGTCTGTCCTTAGTCATGAGTCAGTGAGAATGCATACCTGGATATGAAGATATTTAGAATTCTAAATATATAAAAACTATCTGTCAGATTGATACTCCTTCTCCTGCTGGTAGCTCAGGTGTGCTGGTCCTTGCAATAACCCTAAATTCCAAGGTGGGTAATAAACACAACCTGCTCCTTTAGAAAGCTCTAGGATGCTGTGCGTGTGCTTGTCAAATCTCAAACCCACCCTGGAGAGCAGCACCGGCTTTGGCTGGATGCTAAAATATTTACTCTGGACGATTATGCCAAGACATTAACAGCTGCGGGCTTAATTATTGATGGAGTTAGTGTCAATCATCTGAGAAGAAAACCAAAGAATAATATTTTAAAATCACTTGTTAAAAAAAAAAAAAATCTCTGCTCTATAGCACAGCTCTCTTGTCATTTATTACTCTTGAACTTCTCCAGCCAAAGAAGTAATCTCATAAAACTGCTCTTCTAAAATTATTTTTCCTTGCCCCTTAAATGTTTTCTTTCCAAGCGCTCTCCCTTTCAGAACCCAGCACCTTGGCTGTTTGCACTACTTTCAGCAGATGCCCCACATCGGGGTAACCGATGGCATGTTTTAGTCTTGAAAACTTAAATAAACACGGAAAGAAATCCAGAGGAGCAGAAGCCCCCCACCCGCAAGCCTTTCCGATCCGCGGCGCGGCTGCGATGCTTTCCGCGCTGCGGGCCTTCCCGGCTCCGCCAAAAATGCTCAGGCTGCTCAGTGTGGTCTTCGAGCCGAGAGCTGGTCAAAGAGGAAAAACAAATAGTTGGTCTGACGATCTCCAAGAAGAGAGTTTCACTCTGGCTTGACTAATATTTGACAGATCCGCCCCACCACGCCGCTTGGCATCCGGGTTTCGGGACCTCGGCCGTTGCCAAGAATTCTTGCAGGGGCTGGAGCCCCGAGGCCGAGGACCGCGCGGAGCCCCGGTCGGGACGGAGCCTCCTCTCCCTCGCAGTGCGCGCACGCCTGGAAAGGCGGGATTTATAGGCAGCGATGCTGCGGGAGACTCTGCAGCGGCGACGGGCCCCCGAACAGTCCCGCCTCATTCGCCCTAGTGTGTGTGCCTCGCAAGTGCCTGCCTGGTAAACCCTCACCAGCTTCGGCGCGCGGCGGTGGCGTCGGCGGGTCCAAACCCCGGGGTCGTGAGCCGGGCCAGAGGGCCGGGCGCGCCCCGCGGGCTCCAGGCACACGCCCCTCACCTGGGCGAGGCAGGGCGCGCAGGCGCTCAGCGCTGGGGCCGCAGCCGGGAGCCTCAGCCCGGCGCCCGCCAGAGTTGGACAGTTTCGGGGCCGCGCGGGACCGAACTGTCCCCGGCGCCGCCGCCGCCGCCGCCCCGGGCTGCAATAGATAGCGGGAGAGCGTCTGCGCGGAGCCCCAGCGCAGCCCAGGCGGGACCGCCGCAGCCGCCGGAGCGCGAGCAACAGCTTCCCGGCTGGAGGAGCCACTGCCCCACGCGCCAGCGGCCGGCGCGCCGAGGTAAGCTCCGGGCGCCCAGCCCAGCACAGCCCGGCGCCCCCTGGGACCCGCGCCGCCTTCCCGCCCCAGCCCGCCCGCCTCCTCCGGGCGCGAGCCGGCCCGGGGGCGCGCCGCCCGAGGGAATGGCCGGGAGCCCCCTCCCACTGGAGTTTGCACTTTGTGCGGCGGTCCCACTTGTAGAGGAGGATGCGGAGCCGCCGCTTGCCCGGGCTGTGGCGTGAGGCTCCTGTGAGCCCCTGGAGTTGGGAGTAGGTCGTGGAAGCCAAAGGAGTGAAGGAGTCCCCAGTGTGGGCTCCGGGGCTCCGATTCCCAAGGACGGAGGGGAGGATGGAAAAGGGAAGAGGACAAGGAGAGTGCCACTCTGTGGTTAGTCGCAGTGCCTCCGTCACCTGGGCTGGGAAGTTTGGGGCTGGGCGTCTCTCTTCATTACAGGGAAATGGGTAGTTTGGGGAGATGTGGGAGGAAGGTAGGAGTCGAAACTTGGGGTTCTGAGAGAGTTCTGCAGCTGAAAGAAGGGGAAATGGGGGCGGTGAGGCAGAAAGAAGGTCCCCAAAGTTTGCGCTTACTGGGAGCCTGGGGTGGGGGCGGGGGCGCTGGGTGAAGGTGTCAGTGCGAGATGGGAGGACACTGTGGGACTGCGGAAGGGACAAGGCGAAGGGGAGGGGGAGGACCATCTGCTTCGCCACTGTTATTTGCGGGGGCCCGTGGGGGAAGAAGGGAGAACTGGCAGGACAATGCTTCTCCAGGCTCTGGAGGACAAACAGTTTTTATGGTGAACCTGGATGGGGGAGTGTTGTAGTCCTTCAAGGAAAATAAATTGCCATCAAGCCCTTGGCCCCCATGAGTACAAAATAAACACAGTTTTGGAATGCTTTCAGAAGTTCTTGGGTTAGGAAACGTCATCTTCATTTTATTTTCATACAGAGATGTGGTTTGCATTTCTCTCTGGTTTTGCTTTGCTCAGGAGCATCACACCAAGGTGAATGCAAACTTTATTAAGATGTAGCAAACAATGCTCAAATAGAAGAAATAAAACATTCGTGTTATGTAGGGTCCAGCCTCAAGCTTGGAGACCGGCAGCTTCAGAGCGATGCATGAAGCCGTAGAAAATGCATTTATCAAATTAAAAAGAAGGCTTTTCATAAAGTCAATAAGCTACATCTCAGATAAAGTTAAAGGTTTTGGCTTGAAAGCACTCGCTTAAATATTTCAGGATCCTATTTCACCAGTTTTCATAGTCCTTTCATCTTATTTTGATGCCATCTGTGCATTGAGTATGTGCTGCCCCTTCCCTGTAATAAATAAATGCCCTTAGAATGCAAATGCTGCATTGGAATTCTCTTGTTACTTGAGGCTCTTAAGGTGGGAAAAAAAAAATGTTTATTTACTCAAAAGTGTTGGTTGTAGTTCAGATTCTCTATCCCCATAAATCAAATATTTGTGGATTTATAAATCACACTGCTACTCATTTCCAAAAGTGATTTGAGGAAGCTTGGAACGAAAACCACAAATCAAATAGCTATTCTTGTAGATCTCCTTGACCTCTCTTGGATGCATTTGTAGTAAAATGCTTTTGAGAAGGTGAATTCTCCTAACAAAGGAAAAATTACTGCCCTCCCTGGAATGTTTTGCAGCATAATTCCTTATGTACTTCATTTGCATTATATTATTTTACATTACGTAAGTAAGGATGTCTTTATAGAAGTTTAACCACTAAGCAGCATCTATATTAAAGAAAAGTACGTGGATATTTTATAGCATTTTACCAAATACACAGATTCACAGAGCAAAAAGAGAATGAACTTAACGTATCCTTCTTGAACTGAGGCAGAAAGGAAACCAAGGGAGATGTCTCTTCTGCCATCAAACCAGAGAAGGAACTGTCATTAGTACTTGTCACCCAAACATGGCCAATTAGAGAGACCTGTCAGCAGTTAGAGGATAACTTTACCAAGTGTTAACTATTATATGAGGATTTATAAAGGTATATCAGGTGTTCTCAGCGCTCTTTTCCTCAGGTTAATGACCTGGCTCAGTGAGAAAAAAAAAAAAATGCAGGTAAACAAACACACCTCCAAAATGTGAAATGTCTACGGAGAATAATGCTGTGTGGAGCTCCCACCATGGAAGAGATAAGAGTCTTAAATCCCTCAACTGCCTCGCGTTACTTTAGATTTTTTTTTCTTCCAGCTGAATTTGAAGATAGCATTGCATGATTTTTAATAGCAACAATTTATATTTAAAAATATGAACAATTAGTTTACTTCTCACAGGAGTAATTGCTTCATTTATGAAAATCTTTGCTCACAGAAGTAAAGGGCAAAATTGGCTTTCTGCTGTTCCTATAAGATCCTGTGTCTTCCAGGATCTAAAGGACAATGAGCATGTTTGTCCCAGTTTCCCACTGCTTTTTACTTCTGGGTTTTTATTGTAACACCCCCCCCATTTCACCATCTCTATTTTACCATCTCCCCCAGTCCTGTCTCTTCCTGTGTGTCTCAATATTGCCTTTTCATCCTACCTTTGCTTTTTCATTTTTTTTCCTGCAGTTTTCTCTTGATCCTCTTTGCTTTATAGATCTCCTTTTTGCAGGTTACTTTTTATTCAGTGATGTTCTTTTATTAGTGCTAGATTATTTTCCCAAAGTGGTATTCCTATCTCTGCTTTCCCTCCTAAATTTTATATTGACAATTTGAATCATCTGCGAGATGCCTCTATATTCCTCTCAAGTGCCTTAAACAGGTTTAAACTCTAATCGACATCTTTCTTCTTACATGAAAAGAGGTGGTTCTGTCAATTTCTGTTTTCTCTCAGTCACCCAGGACCTTCCCAATATCACTGCTTCCCAAATATAATTCACAGATTAGTCCCATGGACCCCATCTCTACCTGATGTCTCATGATACCTGCTTCTCCACCTTTTTATTCCCATAGGGACTGTCTTTCTTCAGACTCTTAACTCTTTCTAGACACTACCCTGATGTCTTCCTGACTAGTTTCCCAGATCCAGTCTCTCTCATTTCCAATCCATTTTATACTTGGTTTGCAGAATAAGCTTCTTAAAGCAGAGCCAAGCTCAGTCACTGGCTAATAAACTTTTCCCCAGTGCCCTACCAAATAACATATAAACCTCATCTCTGACATTTTAAGACCCTTTGCAGTCCAGGCCAAAAGTGGCTCTACCTTTTTACTTTGATCTCAGAGATTCACTCATTCACTCCATTCATTCATTCCTTCTATGAATATTTGAGTGCCTGCCGCATGCCAGGCAGGGCTGTAGGTAATACTTTTAGAAGTGCCTTGTGTAGTAGCTCAGTGCTATGCTGCACATTTTATTTTTCAGTGGTGGAATCCATGGTGAAAATATAATCTTATGGGTCCCAGCAACCCCACTGACCTCCCATCCCTACCCTTAGTAGTCATCACAGAGTCCTGAGTCTCCTTGAAACAGTTTGAAAACACTGTTGTAGGCAGAAGGCAGTGTTCCCTCAACACACAGCAGGCTTCTGAGTTCTGCATCTTTGCTTATGCTGTTCCCTCTGCCTAGACTAGGCCCTCCCATTTTCCCATAACCCATTTCTACCCTGCCAGGGAGTCAGTGCAGTGGCTCCTTGCGTCTCAGAAGCCCAGCTTCTGCTCCTCCAAACCCTGTAGCACTTCGAGTGGCCCCTTGGAGCACAGGGGCATTGTCTCCCTTATGTATATGTGCTTTCTGCATTCTCCCCTGAGGGCGCCCCGCTGACCATGCCTAACCTCAGGCCTTCATTTCCTGAAATACCCAGATGAGGGCCTGGCAGATCGTGGGACATCAACACGTAATTTTTTTTTTTTTAAGATTTTATTTATTTATTTGACAGAGACAGAGACAGTGAGAGCAGGAACACAAGCAGGGGGAGTGGGAGAGGGAGAAACAGGCTTCCTGCCGGGCAGGGTGCCTGATGTGGGACTCGATCCCAGGACCCTGGGATCATGACCTGAGCCGAAGGCAGATGCTTAACGACTGAGACACCCAGTCGCCCCATCAACACGTAATTTAATTAGACTGAATTCTACCTAATTCTTTAGTCCCGCCTTCTGCCTGTGATAGCTACTTGTTTTCACAATTCAGTCTGGCTCTTACAGTAGAGCTGGTGCTTCTCGAATGTGAATATGTATCTAAATTGTGAGGAGATCTTATTGAAGTTCAGAGTCTGGTTTAGCAGGCCTGGAATGGGGCCAGAGGTACTGCTTTGCTGAGTTCCCAGCTGATGTTGAAACAGCTGATCCTTGAACTTGAGCAAGGTAGTAGATGATATTTCACAGTTTGGGGAGTTTCTGGCAGCCCCTGCCTCTTTATCTGGTGATTTTCCTCCAGTTAGTGTTTGTTTCCATATTACTTTCTATTCTGAAAGTATTTTAGGCCTGCACATGCTTCCCAAACCCGGGATGGAAGATGTGGTGATGCCCTTGAATTTTTTCCTTATTTTGCTGATACAGGGTTGCAATGGCTAGTTCTCCCTCTTGTATTTTTCTCTGGCCAGTTTTATTTCTTTGTTGTATATTACTTCTTATTTTCCCATTATATTCGGATTGTGGTTGTTCTCCTTGCTCACTCTGCTGTGATTCTTTTTCTTTCCCGTGTTCTCTCTGGTTCTTAAAATTCTCTTCGGATGCCTTGGCTGACTCCCTGCCCAAACTGTTTTCCTGTTGCTTCCAAAATTTTTCTGTGAAAGGAGCCCTGAAATAGGGGGCTGGAGACTCCAGTTCTCATTCTGCCTTTACTGTGAGCATGAGATATTGGGCAAAACTGTTTCTTTCTGGTCTCTTCACTTGTGGATGGAGGTTGTGGATTACACAACCCCCTGGGTCTCCTTCAGCACTGGGACGACCATGCGTGAGATCTTCACAGGGGGCAGAAGGAGCAGCTTGGGGGAGGAAAGAAGGATCCTGTGGTGATTGTGGTGCTGCTCTGTGCCCTCATCTAATGTTTCTGTTCTAGATAAACAATTTGAACTTTTGTTCTTGTACCACTCAGAGACTCATGTTTCTTAAGGAAAAAAAAAACAACTATACCTTGGCATTTGCAAATCCAGTTGTTTCCAACCCTGAGTTCACACTAAAATCAATTCATGAGCTTACAAAAACAGTGATGTTTTTAGCTCATTTCAAGGGAATGATTTAATTTATCCGTATTTTTGAAATCTCCCCAAGTGATTCTAATTTCCAGCATGAGTGGAGAACTGCAGTATCTGGTGTGTAAATTCAGCATAGAATGATGGTTACGGCACAGCATTGTGCTGGGTCAAACCCTGGCTTTGCTACTCACCAACTTGGAGAGCTTTGGGAGGTTACTTCGCTTCTTGGGGCCTCCGTTTCTTTGTCTGTGAAATGGGTTGACTTGGCTATTGTGACGATAGATGGGAGCCATCAGTGGAATACTGTGCATATTGTGGTTGTTGAAGAAACAGTAGTGGTGTTTATCTTGATAATCATACCATTACAATTTAAATCCACTAAATTACTTAAGGGTCATTTCGTCTTAGAGCTAACACTCTCCTCACCCTTGTTCAGTTTCAAGATATTCCGCATAGTATAAACACTTTGAGAAGAAATTTATGAGCATATTTTTCAGAAGTCAGTGAAAAAATACAGAAGAGGGCATATATATTAATAAAAACCAATCACCCTTTTATTTTTGATCCATTTGGTACCACATCAACTCTATGATCTCATAAATAGCAGAGATAGATTAAAACACATATAAACTGATACAGAAAGGTGACCAGGCTTTCATACCTACGTCATGAAAAATGACTTTGCTCTTTAATAAAGACAGTTCTATCATCAACAAATAGGGTAGAAATTCATTTTATTTTGGAAATAAATATAAATATGTTAGGCGTTTACATTTCTGAGTTTATAATGGGAAATGGAATTAAAAAGCACACACAGAGAGATATGCAGGCTAAAGCTAAATCAACTTTTTCTTCTCTATTTTGGCTGAGATTCTAGAATAGCCATTATGCTATAATGCTATCATCATATCAGCAAAGCAAAAATTGGATAAATGGATATAACCCATGTTAACTGAGGACCCACATCCCTTTTTTTTCCCTGTATACATCTGAAAACAAGTAAAAGGGTGCTCAGTAATTCCAGTGGGCCGGTTTAGGTACCTCCTGGGGAATGTGCTGATGAACTTTGTATGGAAAAGAAAGACTCCTGGGGACGACTTCTCACCTTTTTCTCTTAGAATAAAATGTTTCATTTCTGCATTATTTACTTTTTGATCAGGAAAAGTATTTTTCAATTAAATTGATTAAACTTTTTTAAAGTTTGTTTTCCATATTGTGATGTGTACTTTTTAAATAACACAACTAAGAAGATACTATGACATTTTAAAAAGAACCTTTGAGCTACAACTAAGAAAAGGTCCATTGTGAGGGATGTTTAGCTAATTCTTTTTTCAATCTTTGCTTAATATACTTGTGTTAAAATTGTGTCAAATTCTACAGAGAGCTGTGATTTTTAATGTGTATTGGTTAAAGTGGTCAGTCTGATGGTTAGTCCATTATGTAAGGTTTTCAGAGTCTAGAGGCCTGGATTCTTGGTCAGCTTATACTGGTTGCAAACCAGGGTTCAGATTCTGATTAATCTCAGGCTTAACAGATTGCTATTTCTGCGAAGTATGAGTTAAGGATATAAAAATGACTCTTCAGTCTTTAGGGTGAAAAGGAGGGGCTCTTTGTGCAAAATCCTCATTGATAAATTGGAGAAATGAGACCAGAGAATCTAGAGTGTTTAAAATTTGAGCCTAAGGAAATTAGACATTACAAATAAGGAAAGAAAAGTTCCAGTGGTACTAACACTAACATTTAAACTTCACATAGCAATTATATAGACCCTCTGATGTCCTTAGAGTTGATATGTTAGAGGTGGGAAAACTGTACTTCACAGACTTAGAAATAGAGGTATTACCTTATATTTTACCTAAAATATAATGCTGAAAGTAAGAATACAAAGGACAAAATGCCATTGTTTGTATATAAAAAACACACTTGTATATAAATATAGGCGTTTTGATTTTATCTATATAAATATTTTTATTTTAATGAATTGGTCATTGTACACGGTCTTACATGATATCTGGAAATGCTGATGATTATATTCAATCATTACCTGCATGTTACATATCTCATTACCTGCATATGTTATACTATCGGAGATGGAAAGAAATATAGCCTAATGGTAGAATTCTGAATCCAGAAACCTCTGGAGTCAGACTTTGTGGATGCAAATTTCAGCTCTTCCACTTATTAGCTGTGTAACTTTGACCAAGTTACTCAACCTCTCTGGGTCTTAGTTTCCCAAGTTTAAGAACAATGAGAGAAATTTTCATGGGATTGTCAGAAAAAAACAAGTACACATAACATACTTAACAAAGTTCTTAGGACTTTCAAAGTCTAGTACTCATAAAGGTAGCCATTATTATACATTATACGGTTAAATAATTTATATCAAATACCTCACAGATACATTGATTTCTTTGCCAAGAGAATTTGTGCAACTCTAAGTTTTGTAACTTGAGTTTGAAACTTACTCTGTATTTTTCAAATATATATTATTTTCTCCTCTATCTTTCCTTGTTTACTTTAGGAGAACAATGAAATGAAAGAGAGAATAGAGGTGTGGAATTGTAAGCCCTACAAGGGCTCTAGACAATTTGTAACCATGTGAAGCACAGATGGATTTTTAATAACAAAATATATAAATCAGGCTGTATGATTTTTGAAAAGACCAGATGGCTTAAGATGTAGCTTCCGCATGAATGTACTTCCTGAACATGTATAAACCTGGAGTGTTTGGAAGTGATCCAAATCAGAGTGGTCTAGGTATAGGAGCCAGCTCATGGAACCAGGGTCTGTGACCAGAGTGGACTCATTTAAGGACAGTCTCTTCTCGGGCATTTGAATTGTAGGGGAATCCTCCTGGGTTCACAGGCATTTATTTTAACACCTGCATTGGATTTTCCAAGTTGGAATTTAGACAACAAAATAATTAGCAAAACAAACAAACAAAACAACCCCAAAACCCACAAAAAAAACACAAAACAAAGAAACCATAATTGGTAAACTATATGCAGGATTACCAAAGAATTTAAGTCCATATATATATATATATGTGTGTGTATATATATATATATATATATATATATATATATATATATGTGTGTGTGTGTGTGTATATATATATGTGTGTGTATATATATATATATGTATATCTATCTATCTATCTATCTATATATATATATATATATGTATGTATACCTTCTTAACTACATGTATGGTTCTTTTTTTAAAATTTTATTTTATTGTGTTATGTTAATCACCATACATTACATCATTAGTTTTTGATGTAGTGTTCCATGATTCATTGTGTATAACACCCAGTGCTCCATTCAATACATGCCTTCTTTAATACCCATCACCAGGCTAACCCATCCCCCCACCGCCCTCCCCTCTAGAACCCTCAGTTTGTTTCTCAGAGTCCATAGTCTCTCATGGTTTGTCTCCCACTCCGATTCCCACCCCCTTCATTTTTCCCTTCCTATATGTATGGTTCTTAATGGTCAGTGTCATTTCCACAGCAATAAAATCAAGACTCAGAATGTGGAAGGTAAAATCTTAGTCTTGTTCTTTTGCATAACCTTCTCTTTGTGTCTCATGCTTGTGGTCCTAGGCTGATCTTAAAAATGTCTCTAGCACAGTGATTCTTGGACTTTACATGTAAAGGAATCCTTAGAGGGCTTGCAAAAAATGCAGATTTCTGTAATTCACCCTTGAAGTTTTCTGACTCACCAGGCTTGAGGCAGGACCCACTAATCTAAATATTTTATCAAAATATTTTGTAAGTATCCCAGTTGATTCACAGACCAAACTTAGTCTAGTTCCCTAGATTAACACTTGCTCTCAACTCGGGACGCGTATCAGAGTTACTGTGGTTCTTAGTAAAAGTCCAGTTGAACAGGCCAAGCTCAGTTCCTCTATGATGCATTAACCACAGGGCACTCCTTCCTTAAGCTGCTCTGAGTCACCCATGTGGAGCCCTGTCAGGTGCAAATTCTAGAGAACAAGGCTGTGTTCTCTCATTGACTACCCAGTGGCCTTCAGCCACAGGTTTTAGTACACCATGGTTCTCCATAACAATGGGGACCACTGGCCACCTGCCTCAGTATCCCTGTGAGCTCACTTGGGATATTCAGATTCCAGGGCCCAAACCTAACTCTATAAAAAAAAAAAAAGAAGAAGAAGAGGTGGGATGTGAAGTCTTAGAGCCAGGATTTTCCTTGGCTCCCCAGATGATGACTATGCCTTGATGAAGTTCTCTATCCAGGGCTCTATGGAGCTAGCCTTTGCCCGCTCACAGCTTCAGACAGCTCCAGTGCTTGTGGTGACCACACCAACTGCAGTGACCATAGGGCCAGGACGGGGACCACCGTGACTCCTGAATGTCAGCAGTGTCTCTTCCCTCTCATGTCTCCTGGCTCCTCCCTTCTCTGCAGCTTGCGAATAGCCATTTCTCCTGTCCTTGTGGTTTTATGATGGGAAACACAGGCTCCTTTCTCTTCTGGGCTCTGGGCTCTTCCTGTCTTCTCTTTTCCACAGCTACCAAGTAGAGACCCAGATGACGGTGCCAAACACGTTCAGGCTGCTCTCCTGGCAGAGAGACCCCTGTAAGCCTTTGCAAATCCTTGAAGGCTTTCTTTCCTCCCTGTGTATAGCTTACATAAGCAAGGTTTAAATTTGTCGAGAATTTCACAGGTTCTCAGATCTGTTGTCTTCCTCTTAAAGTGCTTTGGAAAAAGGAACAGTATAATGTGCTCTTGGCTGGCATGGGGGGAAGGCAACCCGGTCTTTAGAAATATTTGAATTCTTGAAATCATATTTCTGAATTACCAAGAATTATAGCAGGAAAATTGCTGTGTATGTGTAACAGTTCTGTCTTCAGGGTGTGTACCTCAATAGACCCATTTAAAAATGTAAATCAGAGAATGTTTTAGTGTTCCTGTGTAAAATAATGAACAAAAGTGACATTAAAAATAATTAAGTATTATACTGTGAACAACTTTGTCATTGATTATTTTAAAATCTGAGCAATAGTGTTCTATCTTGTTAAAAAACCTTTGATCTGTAAAACTTAAGAGATTGTTTGAGGGTAAAGTGGCATAAAAGTCAATAGTTTGAATTTCCTCATTGCAAGTTCATGTTTTGATGGAACCCTATGTTTAGCCTGACACAGTCCTCTTAGAAGTCAACCTCTTTCTTCGACAATAAGGAAGGCTCCCTGGTAACCAAAGGGAGCAGGGGTTGGTGAAGTTGGGTGACTGGCAAAAAGGTATATCTACCTGGAAAATGATACCACCAATCAAATTAAATGTGAGAGGGAATTATGCATAGAGGAGATAACAATGTCAGACTTTATGCTCTTTTCAAGAGATGATTACTAGTGACATGGCAAGTTTATTTTTCTAACATTAGGAAAAGCATTTAAAAGACAACATCTGAACTGTTCCATAGGGCTAATAATGATGCTTGCTGGAGAGGCCCTCCACGGGATGGATTTTTAATAGTCTCTGGGACCCGTGCTTCGTTGAGAAGATTGTGCTACTCCAAAGGCCTCTTGGACTAGCCCACTTCTTTATTTCTGTGAAGCTTTGCTATGACCATAAGACAGTGTGCACTAAGAACATGATTTCAGCTCTGGTTGAAGCCACTCGAAGCAGCCTAGCATGAAGAAAGACACAAAGCAGAATTTGTTTAAATTCTCTGGGGAAAGTTTAAAGACTCTGGGGAGTCTCCCCACCACCATGCTGCCATTGCTTAACCTCCTTTAGCAACAGGACGAGTCACTTGCTTTACCATCTGGTGCAAGATAAGAGGGCTTTGAACTGACATGGAAGCTGCCTACGAACACTCAAAGGGATGACACGTGGACAAAGAAGTAGATTCATTTTTCTGAAGTTCCAGCAGGCACAATTAGATTCAGTGGGTGGGATTGGAGGGAGGCAGATTTCAATTCAATATGAGAGAGAACTTTCTAATGATTCATACTGTTCAGTAGTGGCCTTGAAGTTTCACCCTTGCTCCAGCGGAAAGTATGTGACACGCGAGAGGATTGGCCACCGGAAACAACATATAAAGAATTCCAAGATTGAGTGGAAGCTCAAATTGGCTGACCACTATAATCTATCCCCTTTTTGGAATTATTGATAAAATAATTTGAGGAGTGACCATAAGCAGGGGAGGGGGACATATAAGAAAAAAGGTAGGCGAAGAGGTAGGTGTTTCTTGACACCCTAAAAGATGAAAGAATACCTCATCTTTCCCCTTAGCTTTTTTTTTTTTTAATTTTTTTAATTCTTATGTTAATCCCCATACATTACATCATTAGTTTTAGATGAAGTGTTCCATGATTCATTGTTTGTGCATAACACCCAGTGCTCCATGCAGAATGTGCCCTCCTCAGTACCCACCACCAGGCTAACCCATCCTTCCAGAACCCTGTTTGTTTTTCAGAGTCCATCGTCTCTCATGGTTCGTCTACCCCTCCGATTTCCCCCGCTTCATTCTCCCCCTCCCGCTACCTTCTTCTTCTTCCTTTTTTTTTTCCGTAACATATATTGCATTATTTGTTTCAGAGGTACAGATCTGAGATTCAACAGTCTTGCACAATTCACAGCGCTTACCAGAGCACATACCCTACCCAGTGTCTATCACCCAGTCACCCCATCCCTCCCACCCCACCCCCCACTCCAGCAACCCTCAGTTTGTTTCCTGCAATTAAGAATTCCTCATATCAGTGAGATCATATGATACATGTCTTTCTCCGTTTGACTTATTTCACTCAACATAATACCCTCCAGTTCCATCCACGTCGTTGCAAATGGCAAGATCTCATTCTTTTTGATAGCTGCATAATATTCCATTGTATATATATACCACATCTTCTTTATCCATTCATCTGTCGATGGACATCTTGGCTCTTTCCACAGTTTGGCTATTGTGGACATTGCTGCTATAAACATCGGGGTGCACGTACCCCTTCGGATCCCTACTTTTGTATCTTTGGGGTAAATACCCAGTAGTGCAATTGCTGGATCATATGGTAGCTCTATTTTCAACTTTTTGAGGAAGCTCCATACAGTTTTCCAGAGTGGCTGCACCAGCTTGCATTCCCACCAACAGTGTAGAAGGGTTCCCCTTTCTCTGCATCCCCGCCAACATCTGTCGTTTCCTGACTTGTTAATTTTAGCCATTCTGACTGGTGTGAGGTGGTATCTCATTGAGGTTTTGATTTGGATTTCCCTGATGCCGAGCAATGTTGAGCACTTTTTCATGTGTGTGTTGGCCATTTGGATGTCTTCTTTGGAAAAATGTCTGTTCATGTCTTCTGCCCATTTCTTGATTGGATTCTTTGTTCTTTGGGTGTTGAGTTTGATGAGTTCTTTATAGATTTTGGATACTAGCCCTTTATCTGATATGTCATTTGCAAATATCTTCTCCCATTCTGTTGGTTGTCTTTTGGTTTTGTTGACTGTTTCCTTTGCTTTGCAAAAGCTTTTTATCTTGATGAAGTCCCAATAGTTCATTTTTGCCCTTGCTTCCCTTGCCTTTGGCGATGTTTCTAGGAAGAAGTTGCTGCGGCTGAGGTCGAAGAGGTTGCTGCCTGTGTTCTCCTTAAGGATTTTGATAGATTCCTGTCTCACATTGAGGTCTTTCAACCATTTGGAGTCTATTTTTGTGTGTGGTGTAAGGAAATGGTCCAGTTTCATTCTTCTGCACGTGGCTATCCAATTTTCCCAACACCATTTGTTGAAGAGACTGTCTTTATTCCATTGGACATTCTTTCCTGCTTTGTCAAAGATGAGTTGACCATAGAGTTGAGGGTCCATTTCTGGGCTCTCTATTCTGTTCCATTGATCTATGTGTCTGTTTTTGTGCCAGTACCATGCTGTCTTGATGATGACAGCTTTGTAATAGAGCTGGAAGTCCGGAATTGTGATGCCGCCGGCTTTGCTTTTCTTTTTCAACATTCCTCTGGCTATGCGGGGTCTTTTCTGGTTCCATACAAATTTTAGGATTATTTGTTCCATTTCTTTGAAAAAAGTGGATAGTATTTTGATGGGGATTGCATTGAATGTGTAGATTGCTCTAGGTAGCATTGACATCTTCACAATATTTGTTCTTCCAATCCATGAGCATGGAACGTTTTTCCATTTCTTTGTGTCTTCCTCAATTTCTTTCATGAGTATTTTATAGTTTTCTGAGTACAGATCCTTTGTCTCTTTGGTTAGATTTATTCCTAGGTATCTTATGGTTTTGGGTGCAATTGTAAATGGGATCGACTCCTTAATTTCTCTTTCTTCTGTCTTGTTGTTGGTGTATAGGAATGCCACTGACTTCTGTGCATTGATTTTATATCCTGCCACTTTACTGAATTCCTGTATGAGTTCTAGCAGTTTTGGGGTGGAGTCTTTTGGGTTTTCCACATAAAGTATCATATCATCTGCAAAGAGTGAGAGTTTGACTTCTTCTTTGCCAATTTGGATGCCTTTGATTTCTTTTTGTTGTCTGATTGCTGTGGCTAGGACTTCCAATACTATGTTGAATAGCAGTGGTGATAGTGGACATCCCTGCCGCGTTCCTGACCTTAGGGGGAAAGCTCTCAGTTTTTCCCCATTGAGAATGATATTCGCTGTAGGTTTTTCATAGATGGCTTTTATGATATTGAGGTATATACCCTCTATTCCTATACTCTGAAGAGTTTTGATCAAGAAAGGATGCTGTACTTTGTCAAATGCTTTTTCTGCATCTATTGAGAGGATCATATGATCCTTGTTCTTTCTTTTGTTAATGTATTGTATCACATTGATTGATTTGCGGATGTTGAACCAAACTTGCAGCCCAGGGATAAATCCCACTTGGTCATGGTGAATAATCCTTTTAATGTACTGTTGGATCCTATTGGCTAGTATTTTGGTGAGAATTTTTGCATCCATGTTCATCAGGGATATTGGTCTGTAATTCTCCTTTTTGATGGGGTCTTTGTCTAGTTTTGGGATCAAGGTAATGCTGGCCTCATAAAATGAGTTTGGAAGTTTTCCTTCCATTTCTATTTTTTGGAACAGTTTCAGAAGAATAGGTATTAATTCTTCTTGAAATGTTTGGTAGAATTCCCCTGGGAAGCCATCTGGCCCTGGGCTTTTGTTTTTTGGGAGATTTTTGATGACTGCTTCAATTTCCTTAGTGGTTATAGGTCTGTTCAGGTTTTCTATTTCATCCTGGTTCAGTTTTGGTAGTTGATACATCTCTAGGAATGCATCCATTTCTTCCAGGTTATCTAATTTGCTGGCATAGAGTTGCTCATAATATGTTCTTATAATTGTATTTCTTTGGTGTTGGTTGTGATCTCTCCTCTTTCATTCATGATTTTGTTGATTAGGGTCATTTCTCTTCTCTTTTTGATAAGTCTGGCCAGGGGTTTATCAATCTTGTTAATTCTTTCAAAGAACCAGCTCCTAGTTTCGTTGATCTGTTCTACTGTTCTTTTAGTTTCTATTTCATTGGTTTCTGCTCTGATCTTTATTATTTCTCTTCTCCTGCTGGGTTTAGGCTTTATTTGCTGTTCTTTCTCCAGCTCCTTTAGGTGTAGGGTTAGGTTGTGTACTTGAGACCTTTCTTGCTTCTTGAGAAAGGCTTGTATTGCTATATACTTTCCTCTTAGGACTGCCTTTGCTGCATCCCAAAGATTTTGAATAGTTGTGTTTTCATTTTCATTGGTTTCCATGTATTTTTTTAATTCTTCTTTAATTTCCTGGTTGACCCATTCATTCTTTAGTAGGATGGTCTTTAGTCTCCATGTATTTGAGTTCTTTCCAACTTTCCTCTTGTGATTGAGTTCTAGTTTCAAAGCATTGTGGTCTGAAAATAGGCAGGGAATGATTCCAATCTTTTGGTACCGGTTGAGACCTGATTTATGACCTAGGATGTGATCTATTCTGGAGACTGTTCCATGGGCACTAGAGAAGAATGTGTATTCCGTTGCTTTGGGGTGGAATGTTCTGAATATGTCTGTAAAGTCCATTTGGTCCAGTGTGTCATTTAAAGTCTTTATTTCCTTGTTGATCTTTTGCTTAGACGATCTGTCCATTTCAGTGAGGGGGGTGTTAAAGTCCCCCACTATTATTGTATTGTTGTCGATGTGTTTCTTTGCTTTTGTTATTAATTGCCTTATATAATTGGCTGCTCCCATGTTAGGGGCATAGATATTTACAATTGTTAGATCTTCTTGTTGGATAGATCCTTTAAGTATGATATAGTGTCCTTCCTCATCTCTTATTATAGTCTTTGGTTTAAAATCTAATTTGTCTGATATAAGGATTGCCACCCCAGCTTTCTTTTGGTGTCCATTAGCATGGTAAATGGTTTTCCACCCCCTCACTTTCAATCTGGTGCTGTCTTTGGGTCGAAAATGAGTCTCTTGCAGACAGCATATCGATGGGTCTTGTTTTTTAATCCAGTCTGATAGCCTGTGTCTTTTGATTGGGGCATTGAGCCCATTTACATTCAGGGTAACTATTGAAAGATGGGAATTTAGTGCCATTGTATTGCCTGTAAGGTGACTGTTACCGTATATTGTCTGTGTTCCTTTCTGGTCTATATTGCTTTTAGGCTCTCTCTTTGCTTAGAGGACCCCTTTCAAGATTTCCTGTAGGGCTGGTTTTGTGTTTGCAAATTCCTTTAGTTTTTGTTTGTCCTGGAAGCTTTTTATCTCTCCTTCAATTTTCAATGACAGCCTAGCTGGATAGAGTATTCTTGGCTGCATATTTTTCTCATTTAGTGCTCTGAATATATCCTGCCAGTCCTTTCTGGCCTGCCAGGTCTCTGTGGATAGGTCTGTTGCCAATCTAATGTTTCTACCCTTGTAGGTTACATATCTCTTCTCCCGAGCTGCTTTCAGGATTTTCTCTTTGTCTATGAGACTCGTAAGTTTTACTATTAGATGTCGGGGTGTTGACCTATTTTTATTGATTTTGAGAGGGGTTCTCTGTGCTTCCTGGATTTTCATGCCTGTTTCCTTTCCCAAATTAGGGAAGTTCTCTGCTATAATTTGCTCCATTATACCTTCTGCCCCCCTCTCTCTTTCTTCTTCTTCTGGGATCCCAATTATTCTAATGTTGTTTCATCTTATGGTATCGCTTATCTCTCGAATTCTGCCCTCGTGATCCAGTAGTTGTTTATCTCTCTTTTTCTCAGCTTCTTTATTTTCCATCATTTCATCTTCTATATTACTGATTCTCTCTTCTGCCTCATTTATTCTAGCAGTTAGCGCCCCCATTTTTGATTGTACCTCATTAATAGCCTTTTTGATTTCTACTTGGTTGGATTTTAGTTCTTTTACTTCTCCAGAAAGGGTTTCTCTAATAACTTCCATATTTTTTTCAAGCCCAGCTAGTATCTTTAAAGTGATGATTCTGAACTCTAGATCTGACATCGTACTAATGTCCGTATTGAATAGGTCCCTGGCAGTCGGTACTACCTCTTGTTCTTTTTGTTGAGGTGATTTTTTCCGTCTTGTCATTTTGTGCAGAGGAGAATAGATTAATGAGAGAACAAAATGCTAGCAGAGTAACAACGTCCCCAGAAAATATACTCTAAACAAATCAGAAAAGACTTGAAGCAGTGGGAAAAGAAAGGGAAAGAGAGAAAAAAGAAAAAGAAAAAAAAGAAAAAGATAAAGATAAAAACAAAAACAAACAAAACAAAACAACAACAACAACAACAAAAAAACCAGAATGTGATCAAATATGATCAGGCTGGTATCTAGATCAGTGCCACCCACTAGATTTGGGGTGTATTTTGGTCTTTTAGAAGAAAGTGCCTCCCAAAATTTTAAAGAAAAACTTATATATGTACAAAAATAAGGGTTGATATGATGAAGGGATGGAATATGACTGTAAAGATGGAAATTATAAAAAATTTTATAAAAGGAATTGATAAGAAGTTGTTTGAAAAAAGAAAGAAGAGGATTTTAAAAAGAAAAAAAAAAGGGAGAGGATGTGATCAGGCAGGGGAATAGAAAATACCATATATTAGAGATTTAGGGTATATTTTAATCTGTTAGAAGAAACTATCTCAAAATTTTAAAGAGAGAACAACTTATATATATAAGCCAAAAATACGGATAACTACTATGAAGGGATAGAATATGACTCTAAAAATGAAAAATAAAAATGTTTTTTTAAAAAAAGGGATTGATAAGATGTTGGTTGAAAAAGGGAAAAAGAAAAATTCAAAAAGAAAAAAAGACAGTTAAAAAAAAATTAACTTTGAAAGATTACAGAATCATGGTAAAAAAGCCATGAATTCTATGTGCAGTAGTCCCCTAGTGCTGGAGTTCTGCCGTTCTCATTGATCGGTAAACTTGGCCTTGGCTGGCTGTTCTCGCTGATCTTCTGGGGAGGGGCCTGTTGCCGTGGTTTCCAAATGTCTCTGCCGGAGGCGGAATTGCCCCGCCCTTGCCCCCTCCCGGCTAAGTAATCTGCTCCGGTTTGCTCTCCGGGGCTTTTGTTCCCTGCGAGCTTTCCGTACAGCTTTGGAGGCGGAGAGTGAAAATGGCGGCCTCCCAATCTCCGCCGCGGAGGAGCCGAGAACTCGGGGCCCTGCTTCTCAGTGAGCCCCCAGAGAAAAGCCGTCAGTCACTCCCGTCTCCCCGGTCTCCGGCCGCACTCTGTGCTCACCCGGCCTGTGACCGCGCGTTTCTATCTCTGGCACCCGACCCCGGGTGGAGTCTCCAAACCCAGCAGATCCCTGCGGTGCGCTCCCGCGTGGCTCCTCCTGGGGGAGGAAGATGAGTCTCCCGGATCTGCCGCTTGTTGGGTCCCTGCTGGAGGAGCAGTGGCCCGACGGTGCCGCGGATCACGGTTTATGGCAACCCCGAGCTGAGAGCCCGCGCCTGGGCTCCGCCTCTGCAGCCGGCTTCCCTGCTCCGATACCTGGGAGCTCTGCCACACTCAGGCACCCCCGGTCTTTCTGTGACCCGTGGGTCCTGAGACCACACTGTCCCGGAGGGTTCCACCCCCCGCTTAGCCACCAGAGTGACGTCCCTCAGCGGAGCAGACTTTTAAAAGTTCCGATTTTGTGCTCCACGGCTCTATCACTTGCCAGAAGCGGCCGCCGGAGGCCCCTCCCCCGCCGGATATCGCCTCGGATTCACTTCTCCACACGTCCTACCTTCCAGAAAGTGGTCACTTTTCTGATGAGAGAGTTGTTGCTCTTCTTTTCTTCGATCTCCTGTTGAGTTTGTAGGTGTTCAGAATGGTTTGATCCCTATCCAGCTGAATTCCTGAGAGGAGACGAAATCCAGGTCTCCTACTCCTCCGCCATCTTGCTCCCTCCCCTTAGCTTTTTAAGCATGTTACACTTGAGCACCTATTATGTGCTAGAACATCATCTCATTTAACAGTCGAAAGGCAAAAATCCCAGCGTGTCCTATCTTAGCCAGAGTTCTGCAGTTGCTTTCCTGCATCTTCGATGATGTCACAAAAGCTGCCCTGCATCCTCATCCTGCCTAAGCTAAACTCCTGGATAACCTTTTCATATCACTTCTTCTGTTTCGTCTGTGGTGCCTGCAATATTAGATTGTGATGATCAGGTTTGTGTTGATTGTAGTGATTTTTCTCACTAGACTGTAAGCTCTTTGACCCCTTTGACTGCTTCATCTAGTTAGTGCCTATCCAGGGATCTGGCAAATAGTAAAAGCTGATGTCTATTAACTGAATATTTGATTTCTCCTCCCCTCGTACCCCTTCCCCTAAAAAAACACCTAGGATGACTTTGATCCTCAAGATAAGGAAATACACCAGAATATTCTTTCTCCTCCCGACCCTGCCTAATCACATCCTAATTACCTATTGCATTCGTTCTATTTTAGGGGAAAGCTGGTGAAGAGAGTGAGGTGAAAAAAAATCCCCAAAATTAGAGAAGGGAAAGCGACCTCTTGTGCAACCCTTCACCAACCCAACTAGATATGTTGCCTTTGGCAGCACTACTGGTAGGATGAGGAGGAAATCCTGCTCCTGCTGTTAACTAGCTTTGTGACCCCAGACTAGTTCTGTGAGCACCTCATGGTCTCTTCTCAGTAAAATGACAAGTTTGTCCAGGCAATTTATAGGGGCTCAACCTGAAATATTGTAATTCCTAACCTCTTTTCCCTTCTGAGGTTTCCTGAGGTCCTTGCCTCTGCCTAGTATTCTCCTGGGTAACCAAGAATCCAGAATAATGAGGAGAAGCAATGTCAGGAGGTAACACGGGTATAAAACACTGTTTTTGGGATCCGATACACCTGGATCGAGTTCCTGCTATATGGCTTTGGGAAAATTATAAACCTCTCCAGGCTAAAGATGCCTCTCCTATAAAATGGCCAGAATACTCCATACCTCCAAGAGCTATAAGGACTCAGTGAGATAACATATATGAAGTGCTAATCCTGCCCCAGAAACATAATGAGCACTTGGAAAATGATAATGGTTATTTGGAAATAGTCCCCTGTCTTTTTTTCCCCCCCTTTTCTCCAAAGAGTCTAAAAGACACCCACACACAAGTCCTGAAGAAGTTTTCTTGGCATGATTATACCGTGCTCACGCACATCATTTCTCCTCCACTGAGAATCAGTAGAGGATGGTCAAGGTGCCTTCCTGCTGAGGCATTCTGCTCTCGCATGTACAATGGCCAAAAGAGCAACCCACTTCCCAGTGATGGGGAATATATTTATTTTAACATTTGCATAGAAGATATGAACGTTACTGAGGAGACACAGGAAATAGGTGGGGGGCCGTCTATCTTACTATCCCAGATATATCACATCCAGCCCAGATTCTTTTATTTGGAAAAGCTTTGACTGAGCAACAGTGACACAGCAGCTCCTGAGCCGGACAGTAAATAGACACCTTATAAAAATTTATGAAGTTCAGGTTGTAAAGAGCAAACCGCACATACTGAGTAGTAACATTGCTTATTAAAATAATTTCATCTTTAAGTCTGTTGTCTCCGCATCGCCTATAATAGAAGCTCATGCTCTGGCTGGATACCTCAACAGCCTTTGAAAAGAGATGATAGTTTTACGAGATGTGATTTTCTCATCTCACTAAATTAGATTATTTGAGATAGCGTCCCTGGATGTAAAATTTCAATCCTGAGTAAATCTGTACCTCGGAGATTCTGAGCAGCCTGCTAGCAGAGTGGAAATGGAGCATAATAAATCTGCCCTGAGCCCATTTCTCTCCACACGACTCCATAATTCATTCCTTGCTTGATACCCATGACCACTTTTTCGCAGCTAATCAGTCTGCATCCAGGCTGGCTCCTTTCATGTGCAGTTCCTCCTTCTAGGTCCAGATCTTGCCTCTTGGCATGCTCTCTTGCTTACAGGCTTCTTTCTAGAGCTTGTGTGCTATCGTGAACCTTGCATCCAAGCTGTTCCTAATCATATGGCAAGCAGTTACCCTAGTTCTAAGGTGGCCTCTTTGTTGCAGTATACTTCGAAAAAGATCTTCTGTTGAAAGTAGATTAAAATGGGTAACAGCATCTCTGAGCATCTGGAAACCCAGGAAGTATTTTGGTTATTCTTTCCCGAGTCTCCTCTGAGGGGACAGATGAGGGATGACCGGCTACTAAAACTCCATGTTTCTTTATTCCAGTCCCTTCTACTTCATTTATGAGGAATGCTTCTTCCCTGCTCCTGTGATTTTCTCCTCTTCCTGTGGTTCCGTATTGCTCTGGTCCAGTGGCAGCACTACCATCTGCGGCCGCAAACCGAGAATGGCGCAGGTGACTTTCAGGAAGCTTGGGGAGAAGGAAGAGTTTAGGAGGATGTCTCCTAATGTGGAGCAGAGGCAATCCGACTCAACTGGGAATTAAGCACACTGTTTCCAGCCCTGTTTCCACCCTTAATTATTCTTGTGATAGTGGGCAAGGAGTTTATTTTGACCAGCTCTCACTTTTGTCATGTGTAAAACAAGCAGGTAGCAATAGGTAAATTTTAGTAGAGAGGATTATATAAATTATAAATCATAGAGGCATGGAAAATTATCTTCTGTTCCTCCCGACGATTTAATTCAATAACTTAGTGACTTGAGACTGTTTTAATGGAACTCAGGACTTTGGAACAAGAATTTTCCAGAGGACTCTGCTGCTACGTAGGGTGTAGTCCAGGGGCCACTCAGAAATAACTTTGTGCAGAAGCCTAGGTAGTCCGCGGTAGCCTGGTCAGAGGGCAGCCACCTAGAACAGCAATTTGAAGCAGAAGCAATGGCACCCAGTTGGCTGGTTTCGGGAGAAGAATGTCCTTCGTGATTTTAAAGTCCGTTCATTGAGTAGCTCCTTAAACTTTTTTCATAATGCTTGCACCTAAAGTTATTCATCCACATTCTCTTCCACTCCCTAAATTCGCTGAGAGCCTCTGTGTCTTGTCTGGTTTTACAGAAAAGGAAATGGAAGCACTGAGAAGCCACGTCATGTGCCCAAGGTCGCGCAGCTTGGTGGTGGCGGAACAGGACTGGGGTCTCGCCAAGGAGATCGCATTCCTGGCTGCTCAGCGCTGGTCCATGGACAGGCAGCACTAGCATCGCTTGGGCGCTTGTTAAAAAATGCAGAATCTTAGGCTCCACCTCAGGCCTCCTGAAACCAAATCTCCATTTTAAACCTCTCCGTGTGTCTCTTGCACATTGAAGTCTGAGGACGGTAATGGGGTGGAGCCTTCTGCTTCCATTTTGAAAGTTCCTCTGGGCTTCATGCTTCTGACACAGGGTCCAGCCTTCTGGGCTCACTGAGAGGCCACTGTATAAAGGAAAAACATGCCCAAGGTGCCTTGGGGCAGCTTCCTTGATTTTATATATGAAATAAAACAGAACGAGTTTTCCTCCCAGGCATTTTGAAGGGTTATATAGAACCCCAGAAAGAGTTAAGCAGGCTATGGGATGCTCGTCTCATTTAAAGGCTTTATAGGTTAGCTTCCGAGCAAACTTCTTCCTACTATCACCGTATATCAGCGAATTCCCACTTAAAAATATGTAAATGTAACAGGGCAAGTGGGCAGCATTTCTGATTAGACCTCCAAGTGATTAGGATGATTTAGATTAAATCTGTACCTCTGTTTCTGAGATGACTTTAGAATCCTAATGCTGCTGGATCCTCTACGTTCCAAATTTGGAAAATAGCCATGCTAGATATTTTACAAGAACATAGTTTTAAAATGTAAACATAAAAGTAACTGAATAACACCCAATTTGGGACATAACCATGAACAAATTGCTATTTTGATAGTCAGCAAGTCATTAACTCGTCTCAGGCGACTTTCCACAACTAAAAGTCACTACTGTGTGCAGGTATGTCAGAGGAGAGAATATTGCCTAAAAAGAGAATCTTTGAAATGTTCCCTTTGTCTTTCATTGTCTTGCAAAAGAACCAGTTGGCTTTGAAAAAGTCCTGCTAGCCACAGGACACAGCAGCTTTCGACAGTGCTGAGAGAGTGGAATGGGACAGACAGTAGGGACTCATTTTGTTCTGAGATGTCCAAGAGCACCGTAAACATACTTTGAATTCTCAGGCACCTAATATCAAGTTGTAAATATGGGATCATAGATGATTGAGGTTTTGCATTCCTTAGGAGGTCCCTAGGATCCCCCAAATAGGGAAACTCATCGCCAATTTCTTGTCATTTGTGCACATGTTTCTTTGCACATATAAGCCCAGAAAATAGAACAAGAGTGGCAAATCTTCATAAATACGATGTGAAAAATATGCATGTGATCTATACAGTCTTCTATATGAGAGGTAGGTGTGACATGCCCTTTGTAGGATGAGTTTATCTTTGATCTCTGTCCCCATCAATTTCAGTGACACTTGCTTCCACCTGTATAGGCAGAATGACATTTTTGTTCTGGCCGAAGTACCCTGGGACGACTGCCTTCACTAACTGCACTCCATTGATTGCTGAGGTTTTATGTCTCTTGAGGGCAGCATTATATTCTGCCACATTATGCAGCACTAGTTCTTTTATTTATTTATTTTCATCTCTTACCTGTCTTATATTCTGTCACCTTCTTCAATTCATTACATCATACCCAATCAGATCATTGACTCACCAAAGAATTGAACTGGGATAAGGCTACGTATTTAAGTAAATTTATGTCCTAAGTTGCTACCAGAGCACACAGTCTATATAGAGAAAAATATTCTATAATAGACAGCCTAGGTTATTCTTCTGAGCATCTTAAACCATTACCACTTTTAGGGGTGTTCGAGTAGTTTCTGGATTGAGAAAATCATTTGGATCTGAGATAATCAATTTTGTGTGGTGTTGGAGTAGTGAGCATTATGCTCTTGATGTTTGAAGGAAGGAATGGCCCTGGTATATGGATATGGTACATGTCACCAAGGCAAGGTCACAAAGAAAGGCAAAGGAAATATTAAGTCTTCAACATGGTTCTCCAAGTTGAATAGTTGATCATTCATTGGAGAGTTATGATTTTACCCAGTGCTACTTGTATCTGGAATACCCCTTCTTATTGGATTTTTTATTTAGGTTCTGAGAGTGATAGAGCTTGGGATCAATAGTATTACCTTCTCTTTTTTTAAGGTCACAATTAAACGTCCTGTGCATTTTTACATGCCCGGAAGGTCATACTGATTCTTTGTCTACCCTTCACCAACCTCTTTGCACTAATGGTAAGCCAAATGGTTTGATCTTCTTATTTAAAGCATTCCTTTGCCTGAACAATTATCTTTTCACCTTGGCTTCCTTCTTTCCTTTCCTTCCTTCCTTTTCTTTAATTTCAAATTGTGTTCCATATAGAAATAACAACAATAACAACATCAGCCAGAGGCCATAAGCTGCTTTACTGTGTGTGGTAGTGTTTTAAGCACTTAACATGTATTATATCATTTAATAACAAGATAGGCAGTATCATCATCTCCATTTTACACATGATAAAACTTATCATGCTTAAGAAGTTGAGGAACTTTTCTAGGTCTTCAGACTAGTAACTGACAGAACATGACCTTGAACCCAGGCAGGCCTCACTGCCTCTAGAACTCACCTTCATCACAAAAACCATAATCCAAGAGTAGAAAGGAAATTTAAACATCATCTAGTTCAGACTGTTCTTTTCACAGATGAAGAAATCGGTCAAAAGAGGTTAAGTGCCTTACCCTAGGTAATTCAACTAGCAAATGAAAGAGCCCATTTCAGTTGGTTCCATTTTTATGGAAGTTATGTAGGCATGTTCTATTCCATCTAACTGGCTAGCTTGGATCAGCTGTCTTCTCTGGATCAATCTGCTTTAACAAGGAGTGTGGGCACACTCTACAGAATTGTTCAAAATGGCTGCTACCTCACTTGACCCTCTTACTGCTGATCAAGAGGAATCTTCACGGCTGAGCAAGGAACAGCTGCAAAAGCTGGTCACCGTACGGGGTTGTTCTCTCCCAGGCTGGAAGCTCCATTCTAGCCAGACTCTCACAAAGCCAGGAAGCAAGTCCCTGTTAGGAAATTTTCCATATTATTAGGACTCCTCCTCCCCTCAAAGAAGACCAGATTCTGGGTAAAATCAGTCTGCCTTCGTTGTTCTTTGCTCAGCCTACTCTCCAGGCCCTGCCTCTCTTTTGAAGATAGATTGAGTTTGACAGATGGAAAACCAGCAGCAGTCCTGGGACTGGCTGCCAAATGGGACAGCAGAGAAGGTGATCTGATGGGTTGTGGCATTGAACTGAAAGGGTATGAACATGGATGCCTCAGTGAAGACAATGAATGGTGACCCTCTTGAGGAAATAGCAGCATTTTTCATCTCAGCGTAAACCGCATTGAAGATCTGGAAAAGCAAGCTACTGCTGTGTGTCATCTACCTGTATTATAGTTTAACTTGCATAATGGTGCTTCATCATAAATGTGGGTCCTGATCGGACTTTTTTTTAGTAGCATATTTTTCTGACCACAAAACTAAACTTATTCATGAAAAATATGAAGAAAGAAGTGGTGATTCCCTGAGATATCCATGCAGGTAGAATCATGATTCCCTGTGAGACAGTTGGTTTCACTCTAGATGTGTATTTCCTTTCCGTTTCCAAGCAGGTGGCCAGGCCTGTATGCTTCCCTGGCCTCAGGGGAGAGTTGCCTTGCAGAGAAGAAAGCAGAAGTTGCCTATACTAGAAGTGAGACTGGTTTTGGTGTTCTAGAGGCCCCTTGAGGGGACTATATTCTAGAAGGGAAGAGCAGCAGGGACCTTTGGGAAGGGTAAGCAGGGAAATAGAAAAGAAAAAGAGGTTGATTTCCTAAAGTTAGTGGATCCAAGGCTAGTGTGCATCTCTGGAGTACCCCAGTGCTGTGGCAAGACGTTATGAGAGAGTGTGATACATTTGGGGAAGCTATGTATTTTATCATAGGGATCTCCAGCCTTGGAAAAAATTTCTACAGCCCATGAAGCAGGGCCCCCAGCACCAAAGGAGAGGCCTCCAGTCCATGAGTTTTCTTTAAAAAATGCAAATCTGAGCATATTTCTCTGCAAAAGATCCCTTCATTGACATCACATCTGTAGGAGATAGAGAAAGGTACTCCAAGCAGATGAACTAGCATGTGCAAAACTATGAAGTTAATAGAACACATGCTCTCTATCAGTGATTTTCTTCATCTGGATCCTGGGGTTGTGTTTATAAACATCTGGAAGGATGGGCAAGGGCTGTTCATGGGTGGGTTTGACTGCCATCTGATGGAATCTCTGTGGGCCAATGATTTTCAAATGTTTTTTAGGAGCATAGATCATTATTTCAAATAAAATTTTACACAGAAACTCAGTGAACTTTCATGCCATACCCTCCACCGCATAGCCTTGAACTCTTGGGGCATCTCTGTGTGACCATGACTGATCAGGTGCCCATTATCTGATCAGATTTGAGATGTAAATGATAATCACAATGGTGGTATGAAGATACACGGAGGGGTAGAGACAGAGAAGGTTAGACTGGATGCAAAGAGACAGACATAGAAGAAATTTCTGAACACAAATTGGTAATGTAAAAATAACTTCATTTTTTCTAGGAATTTCAGTTTTTATTGTGAGCCTCATTTGATTTGACAGTAGAAACTTAGCTATATGACTCCTTCTCTGACTTAGATCTAAGTCCAGTGAGTGTTTATATACATGTAAAAACCACCACTTATTCAAAACTTAGTTATGTAAAGAGTAGGTACTTTACAAATTTGAACTAATTTAATTACTATAATAACCCTATATGGTATATGCTTGTTATGATCTCCATCTTATAGATAAGGAAACAAGCCCAGAAAGTTGAATGATTTGCCAAGGTCAAACAGCTCTTAATGACTAGAGCTGGGATTTGAACATGGGCAGCCCACTGTCTGCTATGCTCCAGTATCCTCATTCTTAACCAGTGCAGATACCATGCAGAGGTATATCCATGGGGAGCATACTGTTTTGTCCTTGGGAGTGATCAGCAGTCTTTTCTGGCATCCATAGCCATTGATTTTTTTTTTTCTACCCCATCTGGTTCTAGCACATCATCCATACAGGTTGCTCTAGAACCTCCAGAATGTTTCATTCAGCTATTGGCAAACTATACTGTTCCAGGAGGAAACTGTTGAAGCTGTCTAGGACTCTATCTACGTAGGCTAGTGGTTCTTTTTTTTTTTTTTTTTTAAGATTTTACCTATTTATTTGACAGAGACACAGCAAGAGAGGGAACACAAGCAGGGGGAGTGGGAGAGGGAGAAGCAGGCCCCCCGCCAAGCAGGGAGCCCAACTCGGGGCTTGATCCCAGGACCCTGGGATCATGACCTGAGCGAAGGCAGATGCCCAACGACAGAGCCACCCGGGTGCCCCTAGGCTAGTGGTTCTTAACTGGGATTATTTTCCCC
Organism: Neomonachus schauinslandi; assembly: GCF_002201575.2. Classification (NCBI taxonomy): domain Eukaryota; kingdom Metazoa; phylum Chordata; class Mammalia; order Carnivora; family Phocidae; genus Neomonachus; species Neomonachus schauinslandi. Next base: position 140,439,965 of record NC_058405.1, on the reverse strand, counting down.
CCATGGACATTCGGTAAGGTCTAGAAACATTTTGTTTGTCCCAAGTGGGGAAGGGGATTATGTTCCTGGTATTTAGTGGATACAGGCTAGCAATGCCTTTAAACATCTTATAAAGCACAGGATAGTCCTTACAACAAAGATTTTTTTGGGACCAAAATGTTAATATTGCTGATATTGAGAAACCCCTATATAGACATGAATATAGTACATTTCAGCCATTTATTTACAAAGCCATGATTTATTCTCAGGGCTCCATCTTCCCAGGAAGGTACAGATTCCCAAGCTTCTTAGATCCATCAAACCTTCTGGGGGTTTCTGTTACCTTTCCTTCCATCAGGGCTCAGTGCATGGCTGGTGAGTGGGCTGGGACCTGGGCCCCCTTTCCAGGTACTCACTTAGATCAAAGGTCTCTGCAGTTACCTTTAACTGTTTCTCTTTCTCTCTCTTTTATTTAGTCTGAATGTAGGAAGCTTTGCTCTTACTCATCATATTCTTCCAAATCTGTTGCCCATGAGTTCTCCTAATGTTTGAAACTCAAACTGCAAGAAAGGATTACCTTCTTTTCTGCTTTATGCTATGTGATCTCTTTCCTGGGGACAATAAATACAGAAAAGTCAGCAGACTGAATGAAGTTTTACTGAAATACAGAAAAACCTTAGTTTGTCCATGTCAGCATTTTGCCATCTATATCCTGAGGTGCACCACTGTCCCTGGAGATGTCGCTAGGTTTTCTGTGAAAAGGGAGAACTGCTGCCGGTGGCCCTCTCTCTAGGAATTCACAAGTCATATAATTAAACTATTTAAATTTATCTCAGGACTTCCCCAAAGTATTTGACAAGAAAACATTTCTTTTTCATGGAATCCTCAAGACCCATTTATACATAATTTGAGAAATGCTAGTCTACGTGATAAATGTGGTCTTTATCAAAGTATTGGTGGAGAGAAGAGGTAGGTTCTAGAGATGCTAAAAAGCTAAACTCAGTAAGAGTTGGTGAATGGTCCTGGGATGTCAAGAAGCAAGAGATATCAATGAGAGGATATAGAAACTTCAAAGCTGAAGGGACAAATTTTGTATCATTCCTTATATATCACAAAATATTAGGCACCAGGGATTTTTAACAGTATAAAGCACAAAATGACAATACTGAATTTGTTTCTCCTGGATGATTGTAATGGCTTTCTGTGCAGTCTCTTAGCTTTCATTCGTGTCCTCTTCTAATCGCCATGTCATAATGCCATCAAAGAAATTTTTCTAAACAAAGATACAATCATGGCATTGCTCTGATCAAAGAACTTCTGTGGTTCAATTTTGCACATAGACAATCCAAACTTCTTTGTGTCGTGTTCAGAAGAGCTTGTCAAAATCTTCCTGAATATGGATTTAACCTGGTATGGCAAGAAATGAGCAACACTTTCTTACTCAACAAGATCGTGCCTTGCACTGCCAGTGCTTATGGGCTTATTTTAGGGACCCTGGGGGACAAGACCAACTGCGCTGGGGACCTTGCATCTGTTCCTGTCCCATGGGAATACCTTGATTCTGTATATTTTGAAAATATATCTATAATCTAATCTAATCTTGAAAAGGAAGTATTGTGTGGTCTGTCTCTACCTGTGGATATCTTCCATCTGTCCCTCTGGATCCACTCTAACCCTTGTCCACTCAATTCTCTACTCTGGGAGGCTGACTTATATGGACTAAATCTATGGAATCCCTTGCCCTCTGTCTTACAGTTGGGTTTGGTTAATGGAAAATGCTGGCAGGAGATAGGAGGGAGGGAGGAAAGTGAGATCAAAGTGTTTATTTCCTGGATCCAACCCTGGAAGGGTACCACAGGCTGACTGTCCTGTGCTGGTCACTGCCTTTCTCAACATGGCCTCCCTCACGGTCTTTTCTTCTCTCCAGGGTTAGGTAACTGATTTCTCCTCTGGGAGTTGTAACAATACCCCACTCATACCCCTGGTTCCTGTGTATCCTTGTGGTTCCTCTACATCTGACTTTACACTTATAAATAGTCCTTTAAAAATAAACTCTTAAAATTTTCCCAATTTGAATATTGTGTTTCTTTCCCATTGGGACACTAACGGCAATCTGAAACACTTAAAATTGTTAGCATCTGTGAAAAATCTCAATGATAAAGAATTAAACTAAGCAGAGACACTTATCACAAAATGTCCATTTTTGTGTTTTACCTTATATCATTTCAAATGGTACCATAACATTATAAAATAGAATATTACATTTAAAAGTAACTTTAGAATAAGGATAGTAAAGTAACTTTAGAATAAGGATAGTATTCATTTTCTGGTCAAGAAAGGCCATTTCTTTTGTGATCCATTGACTGGAACATTTTCTTGTTCATTGACTAATGAAAATTCATGGGAGAGAGCTCTGAGTTGGTTTGGGTGATGGGAAAGACTCCATCTGTGCACAGTTCTCTCTGGTAAGGTCTATGGGGATAGGCATGTTGGGAAGTCAATGGAGCAACAGACCCAGGATTCATTGGATGGTTCAGTGGCTACAGCTTTTGCAGTCTGTCTTTAATAAGTCCCAAAAGAATTGTCAAGTATGAGTAAGAGGCTGTTGACCACAACTAAGCAGTTCTCTTCTAGAGTTAGGCATTAATCTTCTTCAGGAGAAGAATTCTCCAGAAAGAACTCAGGTAGGAACGTCAATCCTAGATAGTTTTCCTCTTCCAAATGGTATATAGTATCCTGTGTTCTTTGAATTAGGATAGAATATATAGCACTGAAACTGAAAGGACTTTCATGTGGACCTTTGCTAGGAGCAGCAAAAAGCTCCCCCTTTTTTTGCTTATAGTAATAACTCGTATTTAACTCTTAGTCTATTATTCATATTAGTATTTCTTTTAAGCAAAAAATATTTTAAATGCAGTTTTATATAAATTAATTTTCCCTTCCATGATTCTGGCCATGAAAATAAATGTCAAATTACTGATTCTTTTCTTAGGAAGAGTTTATAGTGCTCCAATATGACAGACTAGAGAAATCGTGGAGCTTACAGTAGTCTTCTTTGCTATTTTCTGCTTGTAGATCCAGCCATACAGATATTTATATATCTATCTATATATAGCTTTGCATCCCATAGAAGCATGTGCTTTCCTTTTCCTGAGGAAACCTTCTTTTGGAAATGGCAATGCAGGAAGCATTTCCTTTAGAGTTGTAGAGGGGATGGAAGCCTATGTATTACAGCAGATATTGGGGGGAGGTGTAGCCAAGGATAATAACCACACTTTCCCTGGGATCAAAGGTGAGGCATTCCATGTGTGTGAAGATTTGGGTATGAGGAGTAAAAAGACAAATCTATTGTGCAAGCAAGGCTTGTTGTGCAGTTTTCTTGTTTTGTACATACTGAAGTACTGGTGTTGTGATCAGTGGTTCATGCTGGGCCCATAAGATTAGGAAAGGTCCAGACAATCTTTTGAATATGTTGTCCTCAAGCTGTGGTTTGTTGTTGTTGTTGTTGTTGCATTTCCTATACTTGATCACAGAGATAGGTGTGTATCATGTTATGTGGAAAGAGGATTTAAAAACAGGCACAACTTTGGAAACTTGACTCACTAATTCCCACATTTTCACCTCTGTATTCACAGAGGGAAACATTTTTTTTTTCTACCCTGGGACTTGAACAGAAAATATTGGAGATTTATATTTTTAAAGAATTGAAAATATTGGAGATTTATATTTTTAAAGAATTGATATATTTAACATGTAAAACGTTCATTTCATTTAGCTGGGATTCTGAGAATATTAAATTTGATAAAATTCTAATAATTCAAGAACTCTGAAAATGTACCTTATTTTTTAGGTTTTTAAATTATAGTAATGATAGAAAGTTAGTACCTTTCTTTAAAAACTGTAACCTAGTATTTATATCTGACTGTGCTGTCTCAACATGTTAGATCGCAAGCTCTATTTTATAACTATAAGGATCTTTAAAAGAAGGAAAATAGTCTTGATATCTATTATAGTGTCTAAGTAATAGTTTTTTTTCTAACGTGAAAGTTCCTCATCATGAGGAATGCAAATATAAAATGCATAAACTTGAATATCCTCAAAATACCTTTTAGATGAAGCAGTGTATTTGGAGGAGGGAAACCACGGTGAGTCAGCTGTCTCTTCAGGTTCTGCTCTCAGAACAGTTACTGACTTGTTTAGTGACCTTGGCCATCTTGGTCTAACTCCATTTTCATTTTCTCTCTTGACAAATGGAATCTCTTTCTACTAACCTGCTTTCCCTGAACACACTTTGGAAGAAATATGCTATGAAATACCAATTAACAATGTTTCCTTATCTCAGGAGTGAACTTCAATCTGAAACGAGAACACAATTCACTCATATTTTTTTGACCTTGTAATTGTTAGCAAAAAAAAAAAAAAGTATATTTAAATGAAGTACTCTAGGATAAATGACTGAAAGTTCATTACCCTGTAAGAGTTATATTCAATATAGATTCTTTTATATATGAAAATGTGGCTTAGCAGGTTGGCAGCTTGAAAATTCTTGCTTTATTAGTTAACAAATGATTCTGGGTTTTATCACATTTATTGTCAATCTCAGTTTTTGGGTGCCTAGGAATTCAAAATTATATGCTCAGCTGACCCTTGAATTAGCTCTCATTCTGTCTCACATGATTTATAGCCTGGCGGCTCACATGTAAAAATGATATATGATTTAATGAAGTGGAAAGGCAGAATCGGTTCCCACCTCCTATTGTTGGATGCTTTCCTCTGGCTGGTAAGTGGAGCGCTGGGGGCAAACAGAGCAGCAGTTACATCCCTTTACTCATTTAGCCTCACAAGGAGGGGGAGGTCCAGTTTGCTATGATTCGTGACTGTTTGCAAATATACTTTTGTTTCACTAGAAAACCCAAGAGCATTGATTCAGGTTATCCCGAAATTGTTTTTTAAAAGAAATATGAGAGAGACTATTGACTCGAAGTCTCTTCTTTTGCATTTTTATTTTATTGCTCTAAATGCAAATATCGCAGGAGAAGCAATACAGCATTTGCTCTGTAGGGTTGTGCAGTGTTTTAGCACCTTGGTCCATTAGGTCTATAAGTGTTTACAGAGTACATTAGGCACTGATCAAGGCCCTGGATTACAGCAGTGGCCAAGAGAGACAAGGCCCTCTCAAGGGAGAAGAGATAACAAACTGATAAATAAATGCATAACTAAAATGTCTGACTGGTGCCTTGGGGTGGGTGCATGAAGAACAATTTTAAACAAGATGTCCTGAGAGAGAGTGTGGAAATGAAGGGCTTTTCTAGAGCTGCTGGTGTCAGGGAAAGACAGCTGGTCCAGAGTGAGACCCCTGGCCAAGACCTACATGATGTGAAGACTGTAGTGCACAAGGGTCTGGAGGCAGAGCCTCCCAAGCAGAGGACACAGAGAACACAAGTCCAAGGTGAGAAGAGCTTGCTGGTTATGCAGAATAGAAAAAGGAGGAATACATAAGGGCAGGAGAGGTAGGGATCGAGAACTGAGGTGGGCAGATAATGCAGGGCTTTGAAGGCCACAGTAAAGGAGGGATAATGTTCCAGCAAGTGCCACATTCCAGAGACCTTTGTTGAGGCTCTCCCAGCTCCCTCCCGCTCCAGCAGTCACAGGCACTGTGGTGTACCTGTCTATACACACCTCATTAGGTTTAGGCCCCACCTGAATAACATGGACTAGAGAGTTCTTGGGGCCAAAACACATATGAAAGTGTCCCATTACCTCAAGAGTTCCCATCCCCCAACAATTTTTTGAAAAATTGCAATTACACAGAAAAGTTGCAAAAACTCTTCATGTGGAGTCACCAATTGGTAATAATTTGCTACCTTTGCTTTATCTCTTTTCTCTAGATAAATATTTGATTTGTTTTGTTTTGCTAAAGCATTTCAAAGTTAGTTGCAGACATCATGACATTTCACCCTTAAATACTTCACCATCTGTTTGATCGTGTCCAGAAAATTTAGCAATGTAATAGTTTTATTTACTATATAGCCTATATTGAAATTTCCCCAATTGTCCCAGTCATGTACTTTATAGATGATCTTTGATAGTCATATTTCTTTTTCTCCTCTAATTCAGAACAGTCCCCCAGCTGCTGCCTCCTCCTCCCCCTCCCCCTTCCCCTCTCCCTCCTCCTCCTCCTAATGGTAATGACATTTTTGAAGAGTACAAGTCAGTTACTCTAGAGGATCTCCTGTGATTTGGATTTGTCTGATGTTCCCTCATAATTATATTTAGGTTAAATATATTTGGCAAGAATGCTCCATTGGTGATGTTGTGTCCTTCATAGTGCATAATATCAGGTGTTATATCAGATGTTAGTTTGTCCTAATGTTGATGATATTAAACTTCATCATTTGGTAAAGATATATCTCCTAGATTTCCCTATTTTAAAGATATCTTTCCCCCTTGACAATCAATAAATAATCTATGGGGAGATACTTTGAGACTCTGAATATCTTGTTTCCTAATAGCCTTTCACCTAATGATATTAGCATCCACAGATGAATCTTTCCAGAATCAGTTATTGCTGTGGTGGTTGTGAAAATGATGATTTTCTATTTCTCTTGGTTTTTCCATCCTCATTAGTTGGCTTATTTTTGTAAAGAAAATTTTTCCTCCCCTTCCCCCCTTTAAAAAATCAGTATGAACTCAAGGATTTTTTTAAAAATTCATAATGTTTTAATCCACTCCTATCATTATATATTTTGATGCTGTAATTGTCTCAAATTTGACTACGGAGAGCCCTTTCAGGCTGACATTTTCAATCAGTTTTGAGTACTTTTCTTTTTCTCTGGCATAGAAGGAAGGTCCAGGCTTAGTTTATTATTTACCCTGCTCCAGGCCAGGAATCCGTGATTTCTCTAAAATTTCATGGTTTCTTTTGGTGGAGCATGGTATTCAGAAACCAACATCTTAGAGCTAGATGTGTTTATTGCTACCAAGATATCATTGCTTTCAGAAAGAGGGTATCACTGCTTCTAGAACCATTTAGCAGACAGAGCAAGTAAACACACACACACACACGTGTGCACGCACACACTCACATACACGCACGGGAGCTTTTACTGATACTTCTAATTCTAATCCAACACCACGGCATTCTTTTTTCTCCTTCCCCTCTTCGGCTTCTGAATCTCCCTTCTCCCATAGAGGAAAGCCTAGGTACCAACAATATCAATATACTAATAGTTACTCATTTGTAGCTAACAATAACCCCTTCCCCAAATTTTAGAACTGTTACACCAATCCCAGCATCAGACAAATGAAGTTCAAGATATTTTTGCCCTTCTTTTTGTCCTTAGAATGTATCTCATTGAGGATATAAAAGTCATATGCTGTGTTCAAAAATTACCTGTATTCTTTCTGTATTTTCTCCTATAAGAGTATGTTATCTATTTGATATACAATTAGGTTTGTATGTGTTTAAAATCAATTTTCGGGGCACCTGGATGGCTCAGTTGGTTAAGCGACTGCCTTCGGCTCAGGTCATGATCCTGGAGTCCCGGGATCGAGTCCCGCATCGGGCTCCCTGCTCGGCGGGGAGTCTGCTTCTCCCTCTGACCCTCCTCCCTCTCGTGCTCTCTGTCTCTCATTCTCTCTGTCTCAAATAAATAAATAAAATATTTAAAAAAATAAAATAAAATAAAATCAATTTTCGTTTCCTCCATCTTTTCTTACTTAAATTTTTAGCTTATTAATATGTAAAACATTAACATGGTTTAAAAGCCCCAGCTATATAAAAGGTATATTCATTTCTTCCGAGTTTTAAAAACACCATTACCATTTTTAACTTTAAGCTCTAATAAGACAGCTGCGTGTGTACTGGCCATTAGTATATAGGGCAGCTTTATCAAAATGGCATAATGGGTATCAATACACTTGTAAAACTTTAAAGGACCATGCAAATAATAATATTTCTTCTTGTCTTGATTCTAACATGAATACTTTCCCCTCTTAATTTTTAATCTTCTAACTTTATATCTGAGAATTGTGTCCTGTTTTTTAAACAGGATGCTGTGTGTGTGTGTTTTCCATTGTGTGAAAGTTCCCATTGGTTTCTTTTAGGTGTGCATCTTCTGTAGAGCAGTGTTTCTCATGGGTACTGCATCTTATTGTGAGGTCTAGAAATAGTTTCAAAGAAAAATAAAAAGGTCATTTTATTTATGTGATTTTCCTTTGTATTCTCTTGAAGTAGTCAAAATAAGGTCACATTTGGGGAAACAAAAGACTAGAAACTGAAAAGTGGAGTCAAGTATTTAATTGTGTCTATACAAATAAAAATTGCCCCAAACATCTGATTGTTTGAAAAGTTACACACACACACACATATACACACACATATTCTTCAGTGCGTCTGGGGTGGTATACATAGAGAAATGTAAAATAATGGGTTGTACAGACTTTAGAGAAGCCATAAAATAATTTTGAAAGACTTTTTATATAATGTTGTCATTTTGGACCCAAGCCAGAGAAAATTCAAATGAATAAAATGTTTCTCATTGAAGATAATGTCAGCACACTTCTGCTGTTTCCGTGGTGCATTTATTAAATTTAATTTAAATTAAATTAAAATTAATTGCAGTTATATCCTGAATATTTTCTCTAAGTATATCTTACTTAATTCTTGGATGCCTTGATTATCAGTATGGAATGTGAAAATTATTATTAAATGTATACTTAACAATCTAGGCTGATAATTTCAATTGTTACCCTAAAGAACACACATACCCTGGGATTTTACAGGATGGCTCAGATTTGGCATAGCCATCTTTCAGAAGTGGGGTGGTGGGTTGCTTGGTGTCTGGTTTGTTTTTCTGATTTGGTCAGCTAAAGTGGGATGGGTAATAAAGGCAGGATGTCCTAGAATAGTGCTTTCCTTTACTAAAAACGAATCAAAAAATTTTAAAGTCCACAAAACTTCCTCTTACTTATCCAGGTTCCTCCTTTGGAAGGTTTATGTATATTAACATTTTAAAAATGCAAATAACGACCTAGGAAAGATTAAGCTCCTTTCAGCCATTTATTTTGTAGTCTGATTCATTCATTCATTTATAGTTATTCATTCATTTATATTTATTTATTTATTCATTCATTCATTTATTTTAGAGAGAGAGAGAACATGCAAGCAGGGGAAGGGGCAGAGAGAGGGAGAGAGAGAGAGAGAGACCCAAGCAGACTCCTGCTGAGCGTGGAGCCTGGTAGATGCAGGGCTAGATCTCATGACCCCGAGACCATGAGCTGAAATCAAAAGTCAGCCACATAACCAAATGAGCCACCCAGGTACTCCTGATTTATCTTAATTTGTTTGCTTTCCTTCTAAATCCTAGAAGAGCTGTAGTGACAGTGCATTTTTAAAAGAAGAGGTGAATATTTTGTAGCACATAGGAAACTTCAAGGAACATCCTGGGATGGATGCCCAGTGAAGTGGGGAAGCGAGGGAGTAGGCAGCTGAGGAGGGCATTTGTAGGAAGAGGGAGATTCCTTTGTAAACATAGCCTAAGGCCAAACTTTTCCTCTTTTTCTGTTTTGCATAGGGCCTTGGTTATCCAAAATCATCTAAGATACCAAATGCAACTCATCTTCCTAATACTAACACAGGTTGATTAATCTAACTGTTCAGCTATTCTAAGACTTATCTATAGAAAGAGGCTCTGCTACAGAACCTCAAACTCACTGATGATGTTATGCTAAAGCAGTCTTGCCTAAATTAAAATGAAACTCTGCACCCTATCATAATTTGTTCCTGCCTTGTGACTGGGTATTTGTTCTCTGTCACAAGAATTAACAATCTATAAGGTACCAAATCCATGAATCAGAGAACTAGAAGATCCTCAGAGATTTTCTCCATCAGTCTCTTGAAATTGAGGTCACAAGAGACAGATGTGGTTGGCACAGGACTGGCAGAGCTGAGACTACAGCTCTGGTCTTCTGACTTCTGGCCCAGGGCTCGGACCTACCGCCTTTGTGCCTAGTACTTGCTATAAGCAAACTGACCTCTCTTTTTTCCCTTGGAAAGAGCATTTGAGCAGACCTCTGGGCCATGAAACATTGGTATCCGCTTGAAAGGAAGTCTACTTCTAGAAAATTGGAGATTATGCTCTCAGTTCATACAAGTATTGCCAAGTATTTGTAGGTCACAGATAGTTTTTTTAATAAATACATAATTTAGATTATAAGCCCATTTTTACTGATATTTTTCAAGTGAACTAATCTGATAAAGTTGGAATCCTTGGGAGATATTCATGTAATTTTATTGCATCTTTACTGTGTAGTAAAATGCAATGTAGTATTGTGGTCTAAGATGCATAGTGAGGTTGGTCAGCCTATTTACCATTTACTAGCTAAGTGAATGGGGAAAGATCCTGCTTCCTTATTTGAAAGACAGGATAACAATACCTACCTCATAAGGTCATGTGAGGATTAAATTAGCAAATAAGTAAAATCTGAAGCATAGTGCCGGGCGCTTTGTAAATGCACAGTAACTGTTATCCATCATCATTATTATTATTACTAATACTGCCAGAAAAGGAAGTCTGTATAGACCAGGCACCTTAAGTTCAGGATTCAAGTGCAATTTCTCTTGTTTTCCATTTCATGAGTATTACAGTGTATTTTCAAAAATGTTAACTGCCTGAAAGTAAAAATCAGTTTATCTAATTTTTTTAATTAATAGGCTTTATTTTTTCGAGCAGTTTTAGGTTTACACAAAATCAGAGGAGAAAGTGTATGGTTCCCTATACTCCCTACCTCAGTTTTCCTTATTGTTAACATCTTGCATTGGTGTGGTACGTTTGTACAACTGATGAACCAATATTGATACATTACTATTAACTAAATTCCATAGTTTACATTAGGGTTTGCCCTTTGTGTTGTACTGTTCTATGAGTTTTGCCAAATGCTTATTGTTACCCGCCATTACAGTACCCTACAGAATAGTTTTACTGCCCTAAAAATTCCATGCTCCATTTTCCCTTCCTTCCCCAACCACTGAAAACCACCGATCTTGTTTATTATCTTCATAGAAGTTTTGCCTTTTCCAGAACGTCATATACTTGGAGTCATGTAGTACATGGCCTTTTCAGCTTGGCTTCTTTCACTTAGCAATATGCTTTTAAGGCTCCCCCCCCCACATTGTCTTTTTGTGGCTTGATAGCTCATTTATTTTTATCGCTGAGTAATATTCCTTTGTCTGGATATAATACCATTTCTTTATGCATTTACCTATTTGAAGGATATCTTGGTCACTTCTAAGCTGGGCAATTATGAATAAAGCTGTCATAATCATTTGTGTGCAGGTCTGGATAATTTGGGTAAATACCTCGGAGCATGATTGCTGGATCATGTGGTAAGACTGTGTTTAGCTCCGTAAGAAATTGTGTCTTCCAAAGCAGCTGTACCATTTTACATCCCTACCAGTAATAAATGAGTGTTCCTGTTGCTCCACATCCCCTGCAACATTTGGTGTTGTCACTGTTTCCACCAGTATAATAGAATTGCAACCGTTCTCAAAGGTAGGTAGTAGTATCTCTTTGTGGTTTTAATTTGCATTTTCTTAATGACAGATGATGTGAGCATCTTTTCATATGCTTATTTGCCATCTGCCTATCCTCTTTGATGAGGTGTCCAGATCTTTTGCCCTTTTTAAATTGGGTTATTTCTTTTCTTACTGTTAGGTTTTGAGATTTCTTTGTATTTTGGGGACACATGTTCTTTATCAGATACATGTTCTGCAAATATTTTCTCCCAGCCCGTGGCTTGTCTTTTCATTCTCTTAACAGAGTCTTCACAGAATAGAAGCTTTTAATTTCAGTAAAGTTCCACTTACCAAGTCTTCTTTCATAGATTGTGGTTTTGGTGTTGCATCTAAAAACTCATTGCCCGATCCAAGGTCACCAAGTTTTAGTTCTGTGTTTTACATTTATGTTTATGGTCTTGAGTTACTTTTTGTGAAAGGTATAAGATTAGTGTCTAGATTCATTTTTTTGCATGTGAACATCCATTTAATTTTTTCTCCAGTGAGTGAGTTGACATTATTCTTGAAGATACGTATAAGAAGATTTTTCTTCTATAAGAAGATGTTTTGATTACTGAAAACTTGGGAGACTATTTTCAATGAACAAAGTGTCTTCCACTTTGTGGAGAAATATTATCAGGAACATGGAATTTTTTGTGAGTGAAGCATTTTGACATTTGATCTTTCATCATATTTTAGAATGATTTGGAAAGACTGTGGAATGGTGTGTATGATTTATAGCTGGTTGTGTTTCTTAACTAAAACTTAGTTACTCGATAAAATGTTTTGTATAGTTATTGTTCAAACTCTCCCACTCTTTTATAACTTGTTTTTAATCTATTTCATTCTTTGAGCTACTGTTTGGGGAACTGTTGAAATGCTTGACACTCTTTCTTTCTCTGTCTCTCTCCCTCTCTCTCACTGTACTTGGCTAGCAAGCCTTAACATCTGCTGACATTATTGATCCTAGGAATAAAAACGTGAGATGATCTCTAGGAAAATTTCCAGGCTTAGAGCCCAGGCAATCCATTAAACCCATATATTTCAAATCATTGCAGTCTTGTGAAATATTTTCAGAAATACAGTTGTCAGTGATTTGGTTACATAGGTCTGTTTGAAAGAAAACTTTTAAAGTTCTTCTTGAAATGACTTGTATTTTTCAAACTCTCAAACTTCATGAAAACCAAGAGCCATTTTTTCTAGAAATGTTTCCTGTTAGATTCTCTAGGTATGTTATGTTCTTTTTAGCGGTAATGTAACCACTCGCAGTATGATGGTTTGCTTAATGTTGAAGCAAATTACCTGAGAGACAAAATTGAATGAAGGATTTATTCTTTTAAAAATTTTATTTAATCAAGCAACAAAGCAGAAATGGGCTTATATTGTACTTTAAATAAAGAGTTGTCCAAATAAAAGGCCATTATTCCTAAATGACGTGTGATACGGTGGGATCACAGTGAAAGAAATGTACAATTTAATAAATAATGTTTAAATTTTGGTCTAGATGTTCTTTGGAGAATGTGTTTATACCTCTTATGTTCTTTTGTGGTTTCGTACATATCTCTATCTTATATTTGCTCCCAGTTTGAAAGTATCAATGTTACAAACAATAAGTGAATAAAGCAAACCTCGCAGTTCCACAAGTATGTATATCTATGTCCCCAAACGCACTGTATTCTCAATGAAGGCAGCACTTAATATGTAGCAGTTAATACTAGGGGGCTAGGAAATGTGGGAAGTTCTGGTTATAAGATATGTGTTTAGGGTTAGTTTTTTAAAAAGAATATTCAGTATTATTTATTTATTGTACATTTTTTTAAATTAACATATAATGTATTATTTGTTTCAGGGGTACAGGTCTGTGATTCATTAGTCTTACAAAATTCACAGCGAGTACTATGAATTATTGATTTATATTTTGCATGTCAAAATTCAGTATTTCAAATAAATTATTTATATTTATAAGGCTATAAATATAAAACACTAATTTCCCACTGAATTATCATTTCCTTAAAATGCTGTATGTGCTGTTATGAAATCAGCTGTTAAATATTTGAAATTGTGGAAGAGAGATACTTTCTTTTTTTTTTAAATATTTTTTAAAGGTTTTATTTATTTATTTGAGACAGAATGAGAGAGAGAGAGAGAGAGAGCACATGAGAGGGGGGAGGGTCAGAGGGAGAAGCAGGCTCCCTGCCGAGCAGGGAGCCCGATGCCGGACTCAATCCAGGGACTCCAGGATCATAATCTGAGCCAAAGGCAGTCGCTTAACCAACTGAGCTACCCAGGCACCCCGAGAGATACTTTCTTAAAAGTCTTTAATGACTTACCATTGCCCATAGGATAGAATTTTAATTTTGGGGGAAAGCATGTAAGGACCACTGTGATCTGGACTCTTCCTGAATCTCCTAATTCACCCTTCTCTTAATAACTCCCATCATGCTCTCTTCAAAATACCTAGCTGTTTGCAGTTCTCTGAACACTTTTTTTTTTTTCCCCCAAATCTACAAGTCTTTCCTCTGGCTGTTCCTTGTGCCTTCCTTCTCCCCCATGCTCCCATCACATTTATGCATTTTTGACCAGTGTATCCCTGGTACTTAACACTGTATGTGGCACATGGGGGGCTGTAGTAAATTGAGGGCAGGTTGAAGAGTTTATCATTTTTTTATAGTGTGTTATATCATTTTATCTCCTTAATTATATATCTCTCTTTAACATCATTAAAGGTAGGATGAGTTTCTAATTTGTCTTCTGTCCACTGTAGTACTTAGAACATGGTAGGAACTTAGTGTTGATTGGATGAAGGGTTTGAATGTTTTGAATTGATACATAAACCAGAAGTCAACTAAATTTGTCTCTAATATATGCCTTATGAAATTTAACTTCAAACTTACCTTTCTTTTTACATTATTTATCAATGCAGGAGCTGTTGCTATTCATTTTTAGCATATATTTTGTGGTAGGTGGTAGGCACTGAGAGGAATCTAAGCAAGAATTTTATCCTAGACAATATATAAGGCAGATGAAAGAGAAACAGACCCAGTTCATTTTAGGTACAGATCCATTGTGTGCATTGTGGAGAAATATTTTGCTACTGACCTCCTACTCAAAGGGAGTATGCTAAATACTCTAAAGGCACCACTGAGGAATATTTTTGCTTTTCAGCCGAGCTACCAATAGAGCTCTTTGCTTCATAGAGGTGGATGGGGCTGGGGAAAGTGGTGTCTGAGTATTTTAACAGGAATGAAATCAGTCATCAAGTTAGAGCTGAAGTGTCTTTTCTTTTTTTTTTTTTTTAAAGATTTTATTTATTTATTTGTGTGAGAGAGAATAAGAGAGAGCACATGAGAGGGGGGAGGGTCAGAGGGAGAAGCAGACTCCCTGCCGAGCAGGGAGCCCGATGTGGGACTCGATTCAGGGACTCCGGGATCATGACCTGAGCCGAAGGCAGTCGCTTAACCAACTGAGCCACCCAGGCGCCCGTGTCTTTTCATTCTTATGAACGAGCCTGCCTTTCACCTTCATCTCTGAAGAAAACCCATGAGTGCGCCAAAGCCCTTGCTAGTTTTGTTGTTGTTTTATCTGTGGCTTTATAGAGTTGTGTTAAGGACCAAGCACTGTTAGTCTTTGTGGAAATACTCTTTCCCTTCCTAAGGCCCTGGCAAAAATTTCTCCCTTGTTCATTTTAAACAATGAACTCCATTCCTGTTTGACAGTTTCAAACCCTAAAGTCTGATGAGTGTGAGGGTGGTAGGTACATTCTGGATAACTGTTTTCCATACTTCAATTACTTCTTTGTCTATCTTTTTTCTTCTAATTTTAGACTCTGATTTTCGGGTCATGAGAAAGTGGCTCACAGAGACAATGTAAAATTTAAAAAGGAGGATTTCCCCAAATTTAGTCTCACTGTAGCCTGCATAGCTGAGGAAGGAGATGGCATCAGGATACTGAGAGTGAATTCTAGGGTCCTGGGAGGAAGGGGATGACAGTGAAAGAGAAGGTTGGGGCTGGCAAATCGTGAAAGCCATGACTTAGTGGGGGAAGAAGGTGTTGCCACATCCCTACTTTACCTGCTCATGTCCTTGAAAATGGCACTGAATCTCAAGGTTTCATGGCGAAGTAGGACTTGACAATAATGTAATGAAATGGCAAAAGGCAGAAAGGTCCATTCCAGGGGCGCCTGGGTGGCTCAGTCGTTGAGCGTCTGCCTTCGGCTCAGGTAATGATCTCGGGGTCCTGGGATCGAGCCCCGCATCGGGCTCCCTGCTCAGTGGGAAGCTTGCTTCTCCCTCTCCCACTCCCCCTGCTTGTGTTCCCTCTCTCGCTATGTCTCTCTCTGTCAAATAAATAAATAAAATCTTAAAAAAGGTCCGTTCCAGAAAGGTTTGGTGAGTCCTCTTCTGGGGACTTTGGCTTTAAAACATTATTACGGCTTAACTGATAATGTATAGGTGCAGCTAACTAATCTGAGTTTTAAGATAAACTCTCAAGTAATTTAGAGAACCGGAAATTAGATGCTGTTTAAGCTTGGCTTTATTCTTTTAGAATAGTGCGGGTAGTTTATTTTGTTAATCTCTATTCTTTAGGAGGAAAAGAACTAAAGAACTGTGTTTTTGTAATAACCTCTTTGAGGCTATCAAAACAGTGCTTCACCCACAGCTCAAAACCTCTGAATACTTAGACTAAATTTAGACTGAGTGAATTTAAATTTTATTTTAATTTCTGTCACTTAAAAATTTTAAAAAAATGTAAATGAATAGAAAGCCATCAGAGACTGGACTGGTTTTGCTTTTGTAAATGAGGGATTAGGATTTGTCTGTTCTATAAAGGACACGACGCATTTAGATTAGACATAATCTGATTGTATTGCAATACAAAGGCCATTCAAGTCAGCTCAGTGTCCAGGGTCTGTAAACACCATGTGACCACTGATTGGTCCAGGGAAGAGTATTAACACAAGATAATGTTGAGTTTTAATCCACATCCCTAAAGCACAACAGCTGTGGCTTTAAATGAGTTTTCTCTCAGACTTTAGAAGTGATGCTTTATTTCTTAAAACATGATAAATTGAATTACTTTTTTTTACTCATGCAAAGAGTATATACTATTTAACATTATTTTGATTTGATTAGGTAGTTTTCTTGTTTCAATTTTATTTAGAATACAAAATAGATGTTTGACGCTCATTTAAAATTAGGCCGACCATGCAATTTATTGTACAAAGCAGTACTCTCTTGAGAGTAGAAGTATTAATAGTTTCCCGGGGACAAAAGGTATAAACCAGGAATCTTCTGGATAAGCCAGTATGTATGGCCATGCTATTTAAAAGCCATATTTTAACTTTTATTTTCATCTTCCAATAAAATTACAAAATCACAATTAAAATATTAGAGAACCAAATATCCTTTCCAAGTGTGATTCAAAATGTGTGGTGCTTTAGGAATGAAAAAACAAGAAAAAAGCAAAACATGGGTCTCTGGTCACAATGAGTTTTTTAAATGACAGGTTTGTTTAAATCTGATTTCCAAATTTTCTTTTCTTTTCATCTTGTGATTCTCAAATATATTGAGTTTGTATAGCAAGCATGTATTCAGCATTTGTCCTCTATATGTTTGTATTCTGCTAATGTCATTATTCATATTGCACCTGCTGTATAGAAAATGTTATGCTATTCTGTGTGAGACATTGCAAGGAATAGAATGTACGGAAGAATCACAACCTGATAAATGTCATGGATTTAGTTTTATAGTCAGCATTTGCTGGTTGACTCTCAAACATCCCTTCTCTCTTCCAAATACAGTGCCCCAAATGTCCTAACCATGAAGTCTGGACAACACAGACCTCTCCTTCTGCTCCAAAGGGCCCTGATTGGTTTAAGCAATCCGTGTTTCCCATCCCCTTAGCCACAATGACTTTTTTAGGGATGGCCATGAGGAACAGATGTGTACAGCGACACTGGATTCTGGAGTCTTAATTGACCTACTGGGGAAACAGACTATGACTTTCCTACTGAAAGCAATTGAAGCTGTAGCTTTAGGATGTTCTACAGATCATCTGAAGATCAAAACAAGTCTTTGGGTGCATATGACACCAAAGGTCAGAGGTTTGGTATAAAGATAGTCTTGGTGGCATTGTTCAGCTGCTGGATCAAGCCAAACCCTGTCCCTGGAGTTTTTGGTTATGTGGACCAATAACTTTCCTCACTTAAAAAAAAAAAAAAACTTTTATTGCAGTAGCTTTCATTACTAACTTTTATTGCTCAGGGCTTTGAGTTGCAGTTTTAGTTACTTGCAATCAAAGACTTCATAACTAATACATGATTTAAAAATAATTGCAAACCATTTTGATTTGAGAAACATTATTTGAGAAGAGGAATGGCATGCTCTTTCTATAATTGGTACAGGAAAGTCTTCAAGTCTGGGTGTTGGATTAGGGAGGTAGAGACAGGATGAACAGTAAAAATGCAAGAAAAACTATCCAAGTCAGGATCCTTCTGTACAAAGAGAAACAATGGGAACAAAGAGAAGGGAATGCTAGGAAAATGTTTCAGACTCACTTGATAGTGAGAAAGCTAAGAAGTTGTTAAAAATTAAAGCAGCTTTGTGGCCTTGGGTGTCCTGGAAGGGAGAGCTGGATATAAAAGTAAACTTGACAGGGGCGCCTGGGTGGCTCAGTCATCAGTTAAGCATTCGACTTTGGCTCAGGTCATGATCTCAGGGTCCTGGGATTGAGCCCTGAGTGGGGTTCCACGGTCAGCAGGTAGTCTGCTTGAGGATTCTTTCTCTTCCTCTGCCTCTCCCCCTACTCATGCACTCTCAAATAAATAAATCTTTAAAAAAAATAGAAAAATTAAACTTGCCTAGTCATAGCAAGCATCTTCATCTTTTTTTTTTTAATTTTTTATTTATTTGCGAGAGAGAGAATGAGAGACAGAGAGCATGAGAGGGAGGAGGGTCTGAGGGAGAAGCAGACTCCCTGCCGAGCAGGGAGCCCAATGCGGGACTCGATCCCGGGACTCCAGGATCATGACCTGAGCTGAAGGCAGTCGCTTAACCGACTGAGCCACCCAGGCGCCCGCATCTTCATCTTTTTATCCATAATTAAAATTCACCTGTTTGTGAGACTCGCAGTGCAGCTATGTAGCTGGACACAGCACTTGTACTCAGTATTTTATGGTAACTGAAGAATTGATGTGTGGGGACAAGATCCAGGCAGAAGACTAGGTCTCACTCTCGTTACCTCAACTACTTTATCTCCCTTATAGAATCAAGGTTAGTAAATTGGAATATTTCTGCAGCCAATCCTTCATGACCAGTATAAAGTTATCTTTTGTTTCATTATGAGTTCTGAGCTCTTGAATACTAGATATTTGTATTGTTCTTTAAAATTTCCTTCTCAAATGGAGAGAACCCATCTGTAGAAGTTTTCCTTATATAGGCCAAAACCTGCTTTTTTCCCCTTACAACCTCCAAGTTGTATAATCACTAAGAGAACTTTAATATCTTAAGAACCTTTTTTTTCAACAAATTTTTACAAAAAGTATGAGTCTGGTATCATGTCCTATATGTAATTGGTGGCTTATTCCCCCCAAGCCTAGAGTTTCCATTTTGATGTGTTCATTTTTGTGTGCAAGAAAATAATTCTTTAGAATGGAAAAATATTCAAATGACTTAATTTTTTTAAGGCTTGATGATCTGGGATCTTTGGACTTTGAGTTCTGGGAGAGAGGTCTGGGTTTATTCTGTCTTATATTGATAGGTAAATGGTATTCAGTTGCTAGCCTCAGGTACAGATTAAAGTTCCAAAAATCAGGACACCTGGGTGGCTCAGTAGGTTAAGCATCTGCCTTCGGCTCAGGTCATGAGCCCAGGGTCCTGGGATGGAGCCCCACATCAGGGTCCCTGCTTAGCGGGGAGCCTGCTTCTCCCTCTCTCTCTGCAACCCCTGCTTGTGATCTCTCTCTCGCTCTGACAAATAAATAAAATCTTTTAAAAAAATAAAGTTCAAAAATCTAGGGAAGTTAGAGTCAGTCTATGGAGATAACATTCAGAACTCAAATGTCCTTTATGGCTTAGGAATGGCACCTTCCATGAGTGCAGGACTCAACCAAACCTTCTTGACCACTAGGGTTTATGTTGCTGCAGCTGCTAATTAGGGTTACGCTGAGTCAGACAGAATATTAAAATTTTCATCATTATTACCTTTATGCTGTTTTTGAACTTTAAAGTACTTTACTAAAAAAAAATTGATTTTACATTTAGTCTATTGCCTTTAGTTCAAAGCTAGTTTTGAATAAAGTGATGTACTAAGCTCCATTAGTTTAATAACTCTAAACTGTGGAATGGGCTCACACTTGGAAAATGTATGCTTCATAGGAGTGACTGGCAATCCTCTTTGATGAAGAGGCATAAGAGACCTGGAGAAGAAAGACAAAATCCTATTAACTCACTTGTTCCCACTGTCCTTCATAAATCACTGTTTAGTAGACTTTTACTTAACTCATTACCTCAGTACAACATGTAGTTTAGAAATCTATTGTGTAGATTTTCTTTCATGAAAAATCTAGAATTTAATTACTTAATAAGAATTCTGTAGGCTTCTTTGGAGGTGACCACAATGTGTGTGTGTTGCTGTTACTTTTTTTTTTTTTTTAATAGGAAACCTTGTGTTATGTAGCAGAACAGGGGGAATTTCAAGTATATTTTATTACTCATTAATTATCTCAGTTTTGTCTCTTAGGACAAGATAGAGGCACTTTTTTTTTCTTGCAGCCTATTTTGTTACTCCAGTCAGATTAATGAATTATGAACTATACCATCTCATTAGGGTAATAAGAACTAAGAGAAGATGTTTTCCTGGGGGACCTCTGCTTGGAATATATCATTCATCATATTCTGCAAGAACTATAGTCAAGGCTGAACTGGGAACGCTAGTTTATCTGGTTCATACCAAGAGGGGGGAGCAGGTTGTCATTTAGTCTGTTTTGGGTAAAGTATGTCTGAGGAAAATGGCTAGATAAGGAATGACATCTTAAAATTGTCTCTTATTTTGATCTCTGTCAGAGGTCTGAAGAGTTGCATGTGAAACTGTGAAGCATTCTTACAAAAAGTGGAAGTCATTTAACAAGGGTTTGTTTTTAGTTCCACGTGTGGTTTTTAAACCAAGAAGTATAAAATGTAAAAATGACTAACTGAGTGTTGGAGGTTTTACTTACTTTCTCAGCAGCTTCTACCTTGATCCCAACCCCCTGAATTTCCTATTCTTCCTTTGTTGGAGGAAACCCAAATGGCTAACAGAATATTTTAAATGATTAACATGAGCAGTTCTGATATTAAATGGTTTTTAAAGAATTTAAATCACGAGGATCTTCTTAATTGCCCCCAAATGACTCAGTTTGTGATGACTACTTAAAAAGTGGTATAGCTAGGTGGAAAGAGAAGGAGCGAGTGCGAGAAGGAGAGAGAAGGAGCCGTACTCTGACAACAGGGTGTTTGTGTTCACTTACCAGTTGCAGAGCCAAGCAACTGAAAAGATTAACAGCCTCTCCTTCAATAAGTACTTTGAATATAAAAAAGAAAAAAAAAATGTTTTGTAGAAAACTTTTGCAAAAAGTTCCATTTGAAATCTCTTATTAGTTTTGATAGGTTGGATTGGTGAACACAAATAGGAAATTTGGCAGTTGTTTCTAGGATTGAAATAGAGAAAAGAGGCACAGAGTAGTAAGTTGAGATTTAGCAATAGCTAATAATATTATTAGGGTTTTAATATCTCAGGTGGACAACCCCCATCATAAATCTCTTTTTTTAGACTTAGAATATTTACAGGAAAAAGGAAACATTCCCCCCAGATCAAAGAAAAAATAATAATAATACAACTGTAGACTTTTAAGAAAGTAATAAAAGAAGAAAATTGCATCTCAAAGTTATGCTTTGCAGTCAAAAACATATTTATAGATATATTTATAACCCTAAGATTTCTTGTTGCTTAAAAATAAAATTTGAAAATAAATTAGTGAAACATTCAACTCTAGATATTTGGGAGGGAAAAGAGTCCTGAAACAGAATAACAACAATGAACTTAAACAATAAGAATAAATTAATAATAGGAACAAAACACAGAATTTAATGTTAGAAAATGGACAAACAATAGAATTGATGAATGATGAATCTAAGATTAGTTTAAAATGAAACAATAAAATAAACATTTGGTAAATGGAATAAAAAAAGAGACAAAAACACAAACACATTTAAGAATGAGAAAAGGACTATGGCCACAGTCAAAAGAAATTAAAAACTATGCCAGTACTTTGTGTAGCTTCATGTAGATATACTTGAAAATCTTGATGAAATCTGCATGTTAATTCCCATTAGTAAAACCAAAGCTGCCTAGTAAACTAGAAAAGAGAATTTTTCAGTAATTATTATAGAAAAGTATTAAGCTTTTATTTACAAAAAAAAAAAAGCTCTTAAAGCTCAGGAAAACACATCAGTGGGACATTTGGATTGATACAAACATACCTACACACACACAGATACCCTCACACACATTCACCTGTGTATACATATGTACACACTCCCAGGGCATTTGGTAAGTCTGGAAACATAAGATAAACTCACTTTCAACAGTATGCTAGTTGCATTATCAAAAAACATTCCCAGTACATTTTTCTTTGACCTCTAGATGCCTTTCCAGGGTAAGGACCTGAAGCAATCTGTCTAATTATTAATCTGAAAAAAGTACTATCCATATACCACAGAGTGTCCAGAAAGTCTGTAAACTCAAGCAAAATGGTGTATTAATAGAATGTCAGCAATTGTGGCGGCTGTTGACTCAAGTGTACCTATTCCTCGTTCCTCCCAGGATGAAGAGGCCAAGATTATTTTTTAAGAGCCTGAGCATCTCACTCCTCTCTCCCAAGAGGAAAACTAAAAATGGGTTTTCTTCTCAGGGGGAACCTTAAATTGGGCTGCCCAAAAGGAAATATGGTTTCAAGACTTGAAAGAGGCAGAAGGATCCCATGTAGAGCTGCGGGTAAAGAAACACAGAGTAGAGTGGCAGGGGCCCACCCCCACTCCCACGGGGGATCTTGGAGGTGATCGGACCTGTGTGCAATGGACGGATGAAATGACTGAGGAGGAGGTGGGGCCACAAACAAGGGAGACCTGGGCTTTCTAGGCACATAAAGATTCCAGGGTCTGCCACTGATGTGGAGGGAGAAGTGGGGCCCCTACCTTTAAGCTGTCCTTGGGTTTTAGACCCCAGAATCTCAGTGGTGACCATGACAGACTGAAAGCCACAGCCTGTCCTCAAGTTTGCTGAATTCCTTGGCGCTCTTCTAAGACCAGGGTGGGAAGGAGTATGAATAACAAATACTGTTGGCCGACAGATTTTATTTGATTTAGAAAATAAAGCAGGGTGACGTCAGATGGTGGAGCAAATTTTTATTTGTGTATGTGTGTTTACAAATGTGCATATATTTATGCACACATGTCTCTGAGATGCTGGCAGAAAACACTCTGAAATATTAGCTGAGTTCTAGAAAGAAAGCCTGCCTTTGCTACTTTCGATCTGATGAAGAGGCTTTTGGAGCTGGAACTTTGGGGAAGTGCAGCTCCCCTGGATGAGTTTGATGTTCTTCCAGGTTTATCTTGGAGTTTATAAAACTCGATGAGCCCTAAAGCCAGCATTGAAGATGAGAGCGTTTTTATCTTTTCCATTGACCTGTATGTGGTACTTCCCCTCCCAATCAGCTCTGGAGAGCAAAGCAGAGTGAACTGACCTGAAGTATGTTATGTGACTCAAAATACAGTTATAATCTAACATATGGAGCAGTGCTTCATGGTGCTTAGTTTTAAAAGTTGAAAGATTTCTGGCCAGGGTATATTTTATGTTTTATATCTAACACTAACATGCCAGCAAAGGATTTAATTGTAACCATTCAGAAATTATTTATTTGTTAAGGCCTAATTTAAAATAAAGTGGTGTTTAATCAAGAGACATTAATCAATTATAATACTGACTTAAAGAGTCTTTTATTGAAGGGAACATTAGTTCATTATATCAGGTTATTTTAAACTTGAAGAAAAATAGCATTCTGCCAACTTATAAAGTGGTAATGTTTAAATCAACTGAAATCTAATGCCCTGCTGCTAAATAATTTTAGAATATTTTTCACACTTAATTTTTATTGAGTTTAAGACATTTGGAGGTACCTGCCCTTATGTAGGAATGGCAAATTTTGATGAAACTGTCTTTACTTTCATAATTTTTAAGAAAACATTCCCATTATACAGTATGCAAGAAAATGAAAAGACTCTAGTCCTTCCTACCTGTTACATGTGTGCACACCCACACACCCACACCACACACCCACACCACACACCACACGCGCGCACACACACACACACACACAGAGTAATACCCACACATACAGGGTTAGACTTTTGCTCTTTCTCCCCACTGTTTTGTAACTAACTTCTGACTTTTTTGTCCTTGGTTTATACATTTCTCTTGATCTTTGACTTGGAAGTGGGTGACTCAGACCAATTATTTCATGTGATTACCTTTGGGATGAGATTGATGATTTTGATACTGGCTCATTTTTATTATTTGCATGTCGTTTAAGAGAAAGAACTTCATGAACTTATTCTGCTTTCATATGCCAAAGCGAGTGTTGAGGAGAAGATTATATAAATAGATGAGAAAATTGCCTTTCACACATATTTGTTGAGTCAACAGGGTCAGATGAGAAGGTGGCAAAGAATATATCATGAAACTCAAGAAACAACGCTTTATTTTGCCATATTACAGATAAATGTTCTTTCTGTGTCACTTTATGCTATGTTTTATTACTTGCTTCCCTTGATTATGATAATTTACTAATTAAGAAGTAATGTGCAACAGAGTAGTAATAAAAGTATTTCGACAGAAGACTAAATAAAAAGGTGGGTAATTGACTTGTCTTTTTGAAACCGAGAGCTTTCTGTTTGTGAATGTATAAGGATAGATATATGTCATTGTTCTGCTTTCAACAGAGTTGGAAATGCCCACTGTTCTTCACAGTAAAACTTCATTTTTGTGAGTAAAAGATTGGAAGGCACCATCTGGGACATATCTTATGTTCATGTTTCTTCAAGAGAATCTGGAAATCATACTTTTGGGATTTTGTTGCTAATGAAGAAGAGAAAGGGGGAAAAAGCTTCCATAAGTTGCACCTGGTCTATTGGTGCCTTTCTTATAAAAACTGAAATGAAATCTAAGCACGGTAATTAGAGTATCCTATATTATATCCAGAAGGATACCATTAATATTTCTGAAATTGCATATTTAAAAATTGTGGGATTTTATTTAGATAAATATTTTGTTTGGTCACTTTCCTGGTCTTGCTAGTTGGATAAGAAAATTTGGGGAAATGTGCCTAGTACAAACATTGAACTTTTATTTGGGAAGCCCCTATTTGGTGTAGTCTTTAGAGAAATTGTTGGTCTCCCATATAGAAGCCTAAACAGAAGGAAGATCCTTTTGTTCTCTGCCTCCCTCCTTCCCCAGTAAGACCAGAAAAGCCCCATTGACCATGCCAATAATTCCTTTTTTTACAAAGACCAGATTGGTTTTCTATTATTTATGATTAAGAACCCTGAGCTACATAGAAATCATCAGAGCAAATTGCTTAATTTCCTATTCAAGCACCCAGTACAGTAGACTCATACGTAGCTGGTACTGAAAAATATTTCATTCACTTCCTCATTCAACAGATATTTATAAGCACCTACTACATAACAGGCAGATGTCCAGGTACTAGGTCTATCAGAGTAAACAAAACAGAAAAGAATCTGGCTGTGAGGCTTATAATTGGGTGGAAAAATGGACAAATAGACATACATATAATAGATGGGGATATGTGCTATGGAAAAATACATTGAAATAGATAAAGCGTGATCAGGAATGAGTTGCTAATTTTTTATCTAGGGTAATCTTGGAAAGCCTCTCTGGGAAGGACTTCCTTCATAGAGGCTGATGTAGAGCGACCCTTGGGTAAATCTGGAGAAAGAGTGCTCCAAATAGAAGGAAGAGCAAGGGCAAATGGCCTGAAACCATAAAGGAGAAAGATGCTTGGCATGTTGAGTGACGGGGAGAAACATGGAAGACTCAAGGTCAGACATTGCAGGGCAGCAGACCATTTGGGCTTTAGGGCTTTCATAAAGAACTTGACTTTTACTCTAAGTGAAATGGGAAGTCATTGTAGAGCTGTGAGCAGAGGAG
The DNA here is from genome assembly GCF_002201575.2 of Neomonachus schauinslandi. Classification (NCBI taxonomy): domain Eukaryota; kingdom Metazoa; phylum Chordata; class Mammalia; order Carnivora; family Phocidae; genus Neomonachus; species Neomonachus schauinslandi. Next base: position 140,414,170 of record NC_058405.1, on the reverse strand, counting down.
TGATGTGATTGGACTTTTTTTTTTAATAGAATTCCTCTGGTTGCTGTGGGGAGAACAGACAGTGGGGGATAAGAGATGAGGGATAAGGCCCCCTGGGGGACTAAGATGTTCCAGGTGAGAGATGTTATGGCTTGAACTAGAATGAAAATGAGGAGAAATGATCAGATCCTGGTGCATTTTGAGAATAGAGTAGATAGGATTTGTAGCTCTACTAGAAGAGGCAAGAAGAAATGAGGACCTATTAGGGATGACTCCTAGGTTTTGAGCCTGAACAAACTAGCTGAATGCAGAGTTTTCATGTAGTTAAATGGCTAAGTAATTTGGGGATGATGAGTGGTCTGAGATTTGCTTGTGGACAATTCGAAAGACATTTAAATAGAGTAGGCAGTTCTATATGAGTTTGGAGTTCAGGGGGAAGAATAAGATGGCCAGACTGTAGTGTGTGTGTAATATAATATATGTGTAAGTGGTAAGTGTGTAAAAGGTATTTAAAGCCAAGAGCCTGTATGAAATCACCTCGTGAATGAATGAGTATAGGGAAGAGGTAGAAAGACTGAGCCTTGGAGCACTTTAACATTTCTAATCACATAAATGAGGGGGCACCCACCAAGGAGTTCTGTGTAAAGTTAACTAGTACAGTAGGAGAAGTACCAAAGGAGAGCAAGGTCCTAGAAGCAAATGAATTATAATTTTCAAGAATGAGGAATTCCTAAATGTATCAAATAGTAAGTAAAGTGGAAAATAACATGAGGACTGTGAATTGCCTGCTGCATTTGCAAATGTTGAGGGCTTTAAAAGTGACCTGCTTAAGGGCTTGAATGGTCACATGAATAAAAAAGTCTGAATCAAGTGATCGATCAAGATATGGCATAGATATGTAATAGAATTGTTCTTTGATGAACAAGATAGTAACTGCACTGTTCCCCAGAATTAAGCGATTTCATGATCCCAGTATGTATATAGGAAAGCAGAAATACTAGGACAGTTCTTTTCACTATTTTTAATTGGCTCCCTCTCCCACTCCCCTTTCATAATCTTTATCATTCTTTTCAAATTCCCCAACCACCCTCAGCCCATTTGTGTCAGCTTCTGAGCTTGCCTCATGCTTGATTTAGATTACTATCTAATCTAAAGGGAACATTTGCGAACTCCATGAATGTTCCGTTCCCATTCCCTGCTTATAAATCTACCTGTATTTGCCCTTATTGGGTACTTCTTACTTACAAGTACCAAAGGAAAGATATTCCTCCTAAATAAGACTCTCTACCTGTTCTGTGGATGCCTCTTCCTCCCAGGATCCTTGTAGCATCCATTCCCTTCTGTTAAGCTGTCCCTTTGTTGCTTCTTATAGCTCATAAATGTGTTTGTTCATAGTTTTCCCATCTTAAAAATACCGGCCATTCTTAAATTTATACTCCTATCTCGCTAGATAAAAACAATAGAGACATGTTGTAAAGTATTTTGGAAATAAGGAAATGAAGAAAATAACAAACACCCATAATCTCCCTTCGCAGAAATGGTCGTTACATGTGTTTACATTCAATTATTTTTCTACGTGAATTTTAACTGACTAGGATCCAACCATATATAGACTTTTAAAATCTTTATTTTTGTTTGACAAACATCATATTGTAAGACTTCTCACATACAATTAAACAGTTTGGGAACTATTTTAAATAGCTAGAGTATTTAATGCTATTGTTATGCTATGATTTGTATATTTGCAATGTCATTGGACTTTTACCTAGTTTCTGTTTTTCATATAAATAAAGCTAAGGTGAATATCTTTGTACATAAATCTTTTACTACATTTCAGATTATTTTCTAGGCTAGATCTAAAGGAGAATGCTGAATCAAAGGATATGCACTGTTTTATGACTCTTGTTAGATATTGCCAAATTATTTATTTATTTTTAATTTTTTTATTGTTATGTTAATCCCCATACATTCCATCATTAGTTTTAGATGTAGTGTTCCATGATTCATTGTTTGTGCATAACACCCAGTGCTCCATGCAGAATGTGCCCTCCTCAATACCCATCACCAGGCTAACCCATCCTCCCACCCCCCTCCCCTCCAGAACCCTCAGTTTGTTTTTCAGAGTCCATCATCTCTCATGGTTCGTCTACCCCTCCCGATATCCCCCCCTTCATTCTTCCCCTCCTGCTACATTCTTCTTCTTCTTCTTTTTTTTCTTTCTTAACATATATTGCATTATTTGTTTCAGAGGTACAGATCTGAGATTCAACAGTCTTGCACAATTCACAGCGCTTACCAGAGCACATACCCTCCCCAGTGTCCATTACCCAGTCACCCCATCCCTCCCCCCAACCCCCCACTCCAGCAACCCTCAGTTTGTTTCCTGAGATCAAGAATTCCTCATATTAGTGAGGTCATATGATACATGTCTTTCTCTGTTTGACTTATTTCGCTCAGCATAATACCCTCCAGTTCCATCCACGTTGTTGCAAATGGCAAGATCTCATTCCTTTTGATGGCTGCATAATATTCCATTGTATATGTATACCACATCTTCTTTATCCATTCATCTGTTGATGGACATCTTGGCTCTTTCCACAGTTTGCCTGTTGTGGACATTGCTGCTATAAACATCGGGGTGCACATACCCTTTCGGATCCCTACTTTTGTATCTTTGGGGTAAATACCCAGCAGTGCAATTGCTGGATCATATGGTAGCTCTCTTTTCAACTTTTTGAGGAACCTCCATCCTGTTTTCCAGAGTGGCTGCACCAGCTTGCATTCCCACCAACAGTGTAGGAGGGTTCTCCTTTCTCCACATTCTCGCCAACATCTGTCGTTTCCTGACTTGTTAATTTTAGCCATTCTGACTGGTGTGAGGTGGTATCTCATTGAGGTTTTGATTTGGATTTCCCTGATGCCGAGCAATGTTGAGCACTTTTTCATGTGTGTGTTGGCCATTTGGATGTCTTCTTTGGAAAAATGTCTGTTCATGTCTTCTGCCCATTTCTTGATTGGATTCTTTGTTCTTTGGGTGTTGAGTTTGATGAGTTCTTTATAGATTTTGGATACTAGCCCTTTATCTGATTTGTCATTTGCAAATATCTTCTCCCATTCTGTCGGTTGTCTTTTGGTTTTGTTGACAGTTTCCTTTGCTGTGCAAAAGCTTTTTATCTTGATGAAGTCCCAATAGTTCATTTTTGCCCTTGCTTCCCTTGCCTTTGGCGATGTTTCTAGGAAGAAGTTGCTGCGGCTGAGGTCGAAGAGGTTGCTGCCTGTGTTCTCCTTAAGGATTTTGATAGATTCCTGTCTCACATTGAGGTCTTTCAACCATTTGGAGTCTATTTTTGTGTGTGGTGTAAGGAAATGGTCCAGTTTCATTCTTCTGCATGTGGCTGTCCAATTTTCCCAACACCATTTGTTGACGACACTGTCTTTTTTCCATTGGACATTCTTTCTTGCTTTGTCAAACATTAGTTAACCATAGAGTCGAGGGTCCATTTCTGGGCTCTCTATTCTGTTCCATTGATCTGTGTGCCTGTTTTTGTGCCAGTACCATACTGTCTTGATGATGACAGCTTTGTAATAGAGCTGGAAGTCCGGAATTGTGATGCCGCCTGCTTTGCTTTTCTTTTTCAACATTCCTCTGGCTATTCGGGGTCTTTTCTGGTTCCATACAAATTTTAGGATTATTGGTTCCATTTCTTTGAAAAAAGTGGATGGTATTTTGATGGGGATTGCATTGAATGTGTAGATTGCTCTAGGTAGCATTGACATCTTCACAATATTTGTTCTTCCAATCCATGAGCATGGAACGTTTTTCCATTTCTTTGTGTCTTCCTCAATTTCTTTCATGAGTATTTTATAGTTTCCTGAGTACAGATCCTTTGCCTCTTTGGTTAGATTTATTCCTAGGTACCTTATGGTTTTGGGTGCAATTGTAAATGGGATCGATTCCTTAATTTCTCTTTCTTCTGTCTTGTTGTTGGTGTAGCCAAATTGTTTTTTAAAATGGTTCTGCCGATTTATGTACCTACTGGGAAGTGTAAGCGTGCCTCTCTCCTCAGATTCTTCTGAGGCTTTTGAAAAACGATTATTTTATAAAACCATCTTTACTAATTGAACAGTTTAGGGTTATCTCATTTCTTAAACTAATGTGTGATTACTGGAGAGGTGGAAATCACTTTTTAATCTTTACCGTTTTTGTTTTTTTGTTCTTTAATGTTTTTCTTTTCTTATGACTTTTCCCTCATGTCTTTTGTCCATCTTCCATGCCCTCCATTGGATCTTCAGCAGTTTTTTGTTGACTTGTATGATTATCATATTAATGTTATCAACCATTTGTCTCTCATACTCACTGCAATAATTTTTCTAATTTGTTGCCTTTTACTTTTATGATTTTAGTGATTTAAAGTTTAAGATAGTCAAGTGACAACTTAAAATTAATTGGTGGCAGAATGGTAAGCCCCAAAACAGACCAAAGTCGATGTAAGAATTTGGCATATGTTCAAGGTATTTAATTCACTGGGGACAAATGCCCAAATTTTGAGGCAAGCATTGTTAGAATTCTTTCATACCTCATATCAAAATAAATTTCAAGCAGACTAAGGCTTCAAATATTTTTTAAGAAATCAAACAAAACATAACAGCATGGGAAAGTGTTTAAGTGGAAAGATGATCTAAGCATGGCAATAAAGGTAGAAACCATTAGGGTAAATATTGACAAATGGGACTAATTTGAAACCTTCTACCCAGCAAAAAATTAACAAAGATAAAATACAAATGACAAGCAGGGAAAATGATTTATAACATATATGGAGACTATCCATTTTGTAAATATTATAGAAAAGATCTCTTAGAAATGAAAAAAAATTTTCCAAGAAGGAACTTGATCAAAGAACGTGAAGGGATAACTTAGAAAAGAAGAAATACCAATGACGAATAAGCATTTAGAAAATCCAACCTGACTAGCTTTCAAAGAAGGTAAAACAAATGTGTAGATGTAATATTTGGAATTATAAAAATCTGCTTGACTTTCCAACACTTTTTAGCATTTGAGCGACCCTATTGATCCAGAGTCACCCAATAACCTAAGGAATTTTTACACTATTAAAAGTAGAAGAAGAAGAAAAAAATAAAGACTTCCAAGATCAGCTTTTGAAAGCATGTAAAGAGGAAAGTTTGTGCTTGTGTTTGCTTTTAATTCCAAAATGCTCCTTTTGATGGAGTAAGATATATTCTAACCATTGACAATAATGATGATGACAGTGTACATCGATATCTATTGACATGGAAAGATCTGCTTGATACAGAAATCGAAAACTTTAAATTACAAAGTAACTGTGATCCTATTTATGTAATAATAAAAAAGAAAAGCTTTTCTTTTTTAGAAAATAAAGAAATTACTAAAAAATGTAATAAAACTTTCCCTGGATGGTGAGGAAAATCAATCTTTTTTTTCATGCATTTTAAGATTTCTGAATGTCCCACATACTACTTTTATAAAAATAAAGGTATTTACATTTTGAAAAAAATCTTTTTTTAGTCATTTTTCTCCTTGCTCCATTAAATAAACAGGTACCTTTTTAAAAGTTTTTTTTTTTATTCTTCCTGTTGGAAATTTATTTAATATATGGTTTGAAGTAAGAATATAAATCCTCTTAAATAGCCAGTATTCCAAGTAGTTGAACAAGTGTTGTAGTCCAGTTTATTAGATAATTACTTATTGATTGCTGATGCTACTCTTATCAAAGATCATTAACTTCTATTTCCTACTCTCTGTTTAGAGAAGATTCTATTCCATTAGTTCACCTGTCTGTTGTTGTGACATTGTCTCACTCTTTTAATTATTATTTCATTACGCAGTGTTTTATTACTGATAGGACAAATTCCCTCATTACTTTTGTTTTTATAACATTCTTATGTATTTATTTTTCCAGATGAATTTTAGAATCAGAAGCTTAAAATTCACTTCCCTGTGCTTCTTAATCAATGTATACTGAATAAACATTACCTTTTTTTCTTGAAAATCCGGGGCCATGACTATGGATGGACTAGAAATAGTGTAGCATTCTTGTGTGTTCTTCAAATATGATAGATCTTTGCTTGCATTATATAAGTGACTTTAGATTTAGGTTTTATGAAATTTCTGTGACAAATTGTTATTTTTCCCAATATCTTCCTTTTCTGATACCTCCAGATGATGTATCTATGCCTTTTAAATCAACTTCCATGTTGTATCAGTCTAGGATATCATATGACTAAATTTTTTTAGCAATTTATGTAAGATAAGACTAAATCATTGATTTTTTTTCCTCCATGCTTTGTTTTTTTAAAATTTTTCTTAATTTTATTCATCATTTAAAAAATATAGAGAAATACATTTATTTATATATTTGTATGTACACTTATCACATTTTTAAAAAATTTTATTATGTTATGTTAGTTACCATACAATACATCATTAGTTTTTGATGTGGTGATCCACGATCCATTGTTTTCGTATAACACCCAGTGCTCCATGAGGTACGTGCCCTCCTTAATACCCATCACTGGGCTAACCAATCCCCCCTCTCCCCTCCCCTCTAAAACCCTGTTTGTTTCTCAGAGTCCATAGTCTCTCATGGTTCATCTCTCCCTCCAATTCCCCCCCCCTCATTTTTCCCTTCCTTCTTCTAGTGTCCTCCATGCTCTTCCTTATGTTCCACAAATAAGTGAAACCATATGATAATTGCCTTTCTCTGATTGACTTATTTCACTTAGCATAATCTCCTCCAGTCCCATCCATGTTGATGTAAAAGTTGGGTATTCATCCTTTCTGATGGCGAGTAATCTTCCATTGTATATATGGACCACATCTTCTTTATCCATTCATCTGTTGAAGGGCATCTCGGCTCTTTCCACAGTTTGGCTATTGCGGACATTGCTGCTATGAACATTGGGGTGTACATGGCCCTTCTTTTCATTACATCTGTGTCTTTGAGGTAAATACCCAGTAGTGCAATTGCTGGGTCATAGGGTAGCTCTATTTTTAAATTTTTGAGGAACCTCCACACTGTTTTCCAAAGTGGCTGTACCAACTTGCATTCCCACCAACAGTGTAAGAGGGTTCCCCTTTCTCCACAACCTCTCCAACATTTGTTGTTTCTTGCCTTGTCAATTTTTGCCATTCTAACTGGTGTAAAGTGGTATCTCAGTGTGGTTTTGATTTGAATTTCCCTGATGGCTAATGATGATGAACATTTTTTCATGTGTCTGTTAGCTATTTGTATGTCTTCTTCGGAGAAATATCTTTTCATATCTTCTGCCCACTTTTTGACTTGATTATTTGTTTTTTGGGTGTTGAGTTTGAGAAGTTCTTTATAGATCTTGGATACCAGCCCTTTATCTGTAGTGTCATTTGCAAATATCTTCTCCCATTCTGTGGGTTGCCTCTTGGTTTTGTTGACTGTTTCCTTTGCTGTGCAGAAGCTTTTTATCTTGATGAAGTCCCAAAAGTTCATTTTTGCTTTTGTTTCACTAGCTTTTGGAGATGTATCTTGAAAGAAGTTGCTGTGGACGATGTCAAAGAGGTTACTGCCTATGTTCTCCTCTAGGATTTTGATGGATTCCTGTCTCACATTGAGGTCTTTCATCCACTTTGAGTTTATCTTTGTGAATGGTGTTAGAGAATGGTCGCGTTTCATTCTTCTGCATGTGGCTGTCCAATTTTCCCAGCACCATTTATTGAAGAGACTGTCTTTTTTCCATTGCATGTTTTTTCCTGCTTTGTCAAAGATTATTTGACCATAGAGTTGAGGGTCCATACCTGGGTTCTCTATTCTGTTCCATTGGTCTATATGTCTGTTTTTGTGCCAGTACCATGCTGTCTTGGTGATCACAGCTTTGTAATATAGCTTGAAATCGGGCAACGTGATGCCCCCAGCTTCGTTTTTCTTTTTCAACATCTCCTTGGTCTTTTCTGATTCCATACAAATTTTAGGATTGTTTGTTCCAGCACTTTGAAAAATGTCATTGGAATTTTGATCGGGATGGCATTGAAGGTATAGATTGCTCTGGGCAGCATAGACATTTTAACAGTGTTTATTCTTCCGATCCATGAGCATGGAATATTTTTCCATCTTTTTGTGTCTTCTTCAGTTTCTTTCATGAGTGTTTTGTAGTTCCTAGAGTATAGATCCTTTCCCTCTTTGGTTAGGTTTATTCCGAGGTATCTTATGGTTTTTGGTGCTATTGTAAATGGAATCGTTTCTTTAATTTCTCTTTCTGCGTTGTTGCGTTGTTAGTGTATAAGAAAGCAACTGATTTCTGTGCATTGATTTTGTATCCTGCCACATTACTGAATTGCTGTATGAGTTCTAGTAATTTGGGGGTGGAGTCTTTTGGGTTTTCCACATAAAGTATCATGTCATCTGTAAAGAGAGAGAGTTTGACTTCTTCCTTGCCAATTTGAATACCTTTTATTTCTTTTTGTTGTCTGATTGCTGTTGCTAGGACTTCTAGTACTATGTTGAACAACAGTGGTGAGATTGGGCATCCTTGATATGTTCCTGATTTTAAGGGAAAGGCTTTCAGCTTTTCCCCACTGAGGATGATATTCGCTGTGGGCTTTTCATAGATGGATTTTATGAACTTGAGGAATGTTCCCTCTATCCCTATACTCTGAAGAGTTTTAATCAGGAAAGGATGTTGTGTTTTGTCAAATGCTTTTTCTGCATCAATTGAGAGGACCATATGGTTCTTCTCCCTCCTCTTATTAATGTGTTCTATCACATTGATTGATTTGTGAATGTTGAACCACCCTTGCATCCCGGGGATAAATCCCACTTGGTCGTGGTGGATGATCCTTTTAATGTATTGTTGGATCCTATTAGCTAGGATTTTGTTGAGGATTTTGGAATCCATATTCATCAGGGATATCGGTCTGAAATTCTCCTTTTTGATGGGATCTTTGCCTGGTTTGGGGATTAAGGTAATGCTGGCCTCATAGAATGAGTTTGGAAGTTTTCCTTCTGTTTCTATTTTTTGAAACAGCTTCAGGAGAATAGGTGTTATTTCTTCTTTGAATGTTTGGTAGAATTCCCCAGGGAATCCGTCAGGCCCTGGACTCTTGTTTTTTGGGATGTTTTTGATCATTGCTTCAATCTTGTTACTGGTTATTGGCCTATTCAGGTTGTCAGTTTCTTCCTGTTTCAGTCTTGGCAGCTTATAGGTTTCCAGGAAGGCCTCCATTTCATCCAGATTGCTCAGTTTATTGGCATACAGTTGTTGATAATAATTTCTAATAATTGTTTCTATTTCCTTGGTATTAATCGTGATCTCTCCCCTTTCATTCATAATTTTATTAATTTGGGTCCTTTCTCTTTTCTTTTGGATAAGTCTGGCCAGTGGTTTATCGATCTTATTAATTCTTTCAAAGAACCAACTTCTAGTTTCGTTGATCTGATCTACTGTGTTTCTGGTTTCTAATTCATTGATCTCTGCTTCAATTTTAATTATTTCTCTTCTAATGCGTGGCTTAGGCATCATTTGTTGCTTTTTCCCTAGTTCTTTAAGGTGTAGAGTTAGTTGGTGAATTCGGGATTTTTCTATTTTTTTGAATGAAGCTTGGCGGGCTATGTATTTCCCCCTTAGGACCGCCTTTGCAGTATCCCATAAGTTTTGGACCGATGTGTTTTCATTCTCATTGATTTCCATGAATTGTTTAAGTTCTTCTTTGATTTCCTGTTTGACCCAAACATTCTTAAGCAGAGTGGTCTTTAGCTTCCAAGTGTTTGAATTTCTGCCAAATTTTTTCTTGTGATTGAGTTCCAGTTTTAGAGCATTGTGGTCTGAGAATATGCAGGGAATAATCTCAATCTTTTGGTATCAGTTGAGACCTGATTTGTGACCCAGTATGTGGTCTATTCTGGAGAAAGTTCCATGTGTGCTCGAGAAGAATGAGTATTGTGTTGTTTTAGGGTGGAATGTTCTGTAAATATCTATGAGGTCCATCTGGTCCAATGTATCATTCAAAGCTCTTGTTTCCTTGTTGATTTTCTGCTTAGATGATCTGTCCATTGCTGAGAGTGGAGTATTGAGGTCTCCTACAATTAATGTATTGTTATCAATATGACTCTTTATTTTGGTTAACAGTTGGCTTATGTAGATGGCTGCTCCCATGTTGGGGGCATAGATATTTACAATTGTTAGATCTTCTTGTTGGATAGACCCTTTAAGAATGATAGAGTGTCCTTCTGTGTCTCTAATTACAGACTTTAGTTTAAAGTCTAATTTGTCTGATATAAGAATTGCTACCCCAGCTTTCTTCTGAGGTCTGCTGGCATGGAAGATGGATCTCCATCCCTTCACTTTCAGTCTGGATGTATCTTTAGGTTCAAAATGAGTCTCTTGTAGGCAGCATATGGATGGGTCCTGTCTTTTTATCCAATTTGCAACCCTGTGCCGTTTTATGGGAGCATTTAGGCCATTCATGTTGAGAGTGATTATTGAAAGATATGAATTAATTGTCATCATGTTGCCTGTGAAGATGTTGTTTTTATAGATTGTCCCTGTAAATTGCTGTTGTATATCACTCTTGGGGTCTTTCTCCTTTTATAGAACCCCCTTAATATTTCTTGCAGGGCCGGCTTAGTGGTCACATATTCTTTCAGTTTCTGCCGGTCGTGGAAGCTCTGCATCTCTCCATGCATTCTAAATGAAAGCCTTGCCGGATAAAGTATTCTTGGCTGCATGTTCTTCTCATTTAGTACCCTGAATATGTCTTGCCAGGCCTTTCTGGCTTGCCAGGTCTCTGTGGATAGGTCTGACGTTATTCTGATGTTCCTCCCTCTGTACGTAAGTAATCTCTTCCCTCTAACTGCCCTTAAGATGGTTTCCTTGGTTCTAAGATTTGCAAGTTTTACTATTACATGCCAGGGTGTTGGCCTGTTTCCCTTGATCTTGGGAGGGGTCCTCTCTGCCTCTAGGATGCGAATGTTTGTTTCATTTCCCAGATTAGGGAAGTTCTCAGCTACAATTTGCTCAAATACATCTTCTAGTCCTCTCTCTCTCTCCACTCCCTCCGGGATTCCAATTATTCTGACATTGGAACGCTTCACGGTGTCACTTATTTCTCTGATTCTATTTTCATGGGATTCTGAGTTTTTTTTCCCTGGCCTCCTCTTTTCCCTTTTTATCTACTATATTGTCTTCTAGGTCCCTTATTCGTTCTTCTGCCTCAGTTACCCTAGCTGTTAGATTACCTAGATTGGATTGGATCTCACTGACAGCATTTTTAAGTTCTGCCAATTCAGCTTTCATTTCTGTCCTTAGAGACTCTATGTTGCCATTAATCGATTTCTCCATTCTAGCCATTGTCTTCACAATGCTAGCCTGAATTCCATGTCCGACATCTTGGTTATATCTGCATCCATTTGTAAATCTGCAGCATAAGTCATAATCTCTGAGTCTTTTCTATTTTGGGGGCTCCTCCTCCTAGTCATTCTGTTGATGGGTGTTTGAGGGAATGTATAGAGTCCAAATTATTGACCAGAACCCAAGCAAGATACACCTGTTTTCTTGGGACCTTAGGGTTGCTGGCCTCTTGTTTTCCCAGCCTGTCTTCTGCAGGAGGGGCCTGCCGCACTGTTACTCAGGCAACCCTGTTTGGGCGGAGTTGCCCTGCGCCCCTGTGGCGGGGGATGGGCTCAGCGGGAATCAGTCTTTGGGGCTTTTGTTCTCTGGCGGCTTTCCCTGGAGGCTTTCCGCGTCTCTTCCACGAGTCAGAGCAGAAGAGACCATTTCCAACCCTCTGCCTCAGAGCAGAGAGACCGCAGTCTGTTCTTCAGTGAGCTGTCCAGGCCACACTGTCACTGTTTCTGTCCGTGCTGCTATAAACTGCAGCGGCCTGGGTTGTGCGCCCCTCCGCAGCACTCCCAGTCCTGCCTCCAGGTCGGGGCATGTCTCTGGCCTTTCTGCTTCTAAAACTGCCAGCCGCTCCCAGTTTGTGTGTGCGAGACCCTGCCAGTCCAGGTTTCCACCCCGGGGGCTGCCCTAAAGTCCTTTCCCCGCAGCTACAGGTCTGCGAGTCTGTGCCCGTCCCCAGTGTGCAAGGCTGTCACTCACCGGCGGTGTAGGATCCCCACGGCCAGACACCCTCCCACTGCCGTTTATCCTCCGATATCTGCCCGCGGAATCAGGGCTCCCCGCTTCCTACCTCAAAACCAACCGCCTGCAATATTCTGTTTGTAGAGATCCAGATCTTCTTACATCTCAGGCTGGTTTCGTGGGTGCTCAGAGTGGTCTGGTAGATATCCAGCTCAATTCCAGGGACCAGTTGAAATAGGGTCCCCTACTCCTCCGCCATCTTTCTTCTCCCCCCTCCTCCATGCTTTGTATATTGGTAGTTCCTGGGCCTCTTACGTATATTCTTGCTCTGGCTACGTGTCTTATATAGACTGCCACTTTAATGACTCTGGTTAAGTGTGGTGTTACTATGTCTGCACATGAATAAAAAGACATACAATTTGAATAAGCTACAAAGAGAAAGGGGATACTTCAATGGTAAGAAATACAATGATAAAAAGAGTTTTTCTGAAATCTTGAATTCTCTTCATGAGACAAAGTTTCTTATGTGTTATGTGTCTTCATCTGGTCTTCTCTATACCTGAATCTCAGAATTTGTAACTGGATCACTGGTTATCCTTTATCTATTTATTTATTTATTTATTTGAGAGAGAGAGAATGAGAGAGAGAGAGCATGAGAGGGGGGAGGGTCAGAGGGAGAAACAGACTCCCCCTGAGCAGGGAGCCTGATGTGGGACTCGATCCCAGCACTCCAGGATCATGACCTGAGCTGAAGGCAGTTGCTTAACCAACTGAGTCACCCAGGTGTGCTGGTTATCCTGGAAATTTAAGTGATGGGATAGGAATGCAGAGTAATGGGTCAGTGACTTTTTTTTTTTGTCCCTAAGGTTTTACCTTTTGATATTCCAGAGATATTAATCATAACTTGACAGTTACCAACCTGATTCAGAATCATTAACCCTGAATGTTTTCTCTTCTATTTGAAAGAGAAACTACCAAAGCTCTATAAAATGGTGGTGAAAATATATTTTTCATATTTCACCTGTCGTGATCTGTCCTGTGGCTTATTTTGCCAGGTGAGGACAAATATGTTGCTGATTTTTTCATAAACATTTTGTCACTAATATTATTATCCTGTTAATCAAAATATGTGTCTTGGGATTCCTCTTACCTTGTCGTTCTATATAAAACTGTAATGTTATCACTGTAGTAGAAACCATTTATTTTGTTAAGTCTCTAAAGGGAAGCAGGACCCATCAAAGTTAAGGACCTAGACTCAGAGCAACAGATGCTCCTGTAAAGCAATGCATTTCTCAAAAAAGGACTTTGATGAAATATGTGTAAATCACCTCTTTTTAAATTTATTTTTGAAATGTTCTGTTATGCCATATTTTATTTGTTTTTATATTTTTATTAGATACTTTAAATATAGAGACAAGTATACAAACTAGCTTACCACCACGTACCTGCCATCCAGTTTTATTAAATGTCAGCATATTTGCCTTAGCTATTTTTTTTTTAAAGCCAGGACTGTATTACAGATATAGTCCTGTGTGCCTTGCCTTATCCCTTTCTCTCCGAGGCAACCATGCCTTGGAATTTAGTGTATATCATCTGCATTCATGATTATGTACTTTACTATACATTCATGTATTATTGAAAAAGATATATGCTATTTTTTCATGTTGTTTAACTTTATATAAATGGTAGCCAACTGCATCATTTTTTAACATTTTAATATGGTACAATTGTTTAGGATTTATTTTTTTATGAAGTTGGCAGTTCCAATTTATCCCCATCAGCTGCTGAATAGTATTTCATTTTATGTCTATACCAAATTTATATAGTTTTTCATTTATGGACATTTACATATATCATATATATAGTTTTTACTATTACAAACATGGTTGAAATGAGTGTTTCTCTACTTATCTCCTCGGTAAATATTTTCTCTACCATATATTTGTAGAAGTAAAACTGCTGCAGCATAGAAAACACACATCTTCCATTTAAGTAAAATACTAGCAAGTGCCCCTGAAATGGTTTACACCAATTTGTAATCCCTCCAAAAGATCATAGGTTGCCATTGCTCCACATCTTCGTAGAGCTCATCATTGTCAAACTTCTAACGTTTGCCACTCTGCATATACTCTGAAATGCTATGTTGTAAATTTGCCTTTCCATGACTACTGGCAACACCGAACATCTTTTTGTATGTCATATGTTTAGAGGCAATAATAACATATGGTTCAGAGCCAGATATAATAATAATGTATGGATGTTGGAGCCAGATAATTTGGGTTTGAATCCTGAGTCTTTTGTGTGAACTTGGGCTTGTCACCATTTAGTGGCTCATTGGCAAAATAAGAATAATAATCAGATGGACCTTGTGGGATTGTTCTGAGTTAATATGTGAAAATGTGCCCAGCTTTTACTAAGATGATGATGATGTTGTTGTCAACAACATAACACCAAAACATGATAAGAGAGATTCAAAAAATTCAGTAACATAGAATGTCAGGTTACATTATTGAAAGGTTAATGGCTCTAATCAGTCTGATCTGGAAAAGTTGGGATGGAAAAATTCTGGAAATTGGAAGACCTAGCCTTCTCATCTCCATCTCCCTGATTCACCCACATTCTTCTCTTCCTATTCAGAAGATAACACTAGGTCAGGGCCCAAGCAGAGGATGAGAAGCCAGTTACCAAGTATGCAATATCCTATTTCTTTTTTTAAGTTAAATGGCAAGTTATCTTGGAGTTTTATTGAATTATGTGAGGAACCATTTGCATTTCACTTATGCAAGTTTGTTTATCATCCTGCCCATTTTGTATGGAGTTATTTGGTATTTATTATTGATTAGTAGGAGTTCTTTATATATTTTGGATACTAATGCTGACAGAATTCTTTCTCCCAATCTCTGGCTTGTCCCTTAACTTTGTTTTTGGTATTTCTTTGTTTTAAAAGAAATTTAATAAAATTAAAAAAAAATTTTTTTTTAATTGTTTAAAAAAATTTTTAAAGTTTAGTGCAGTCAAGTTTAACAAGCATCCCTTAATGGTTTGTCCTTTTAATATCTGGCTTAAGATTCCCCCCTCCCCCCCCCACCAAACCAAGCTATTAAAGACACTTTCCTATTTTTTTTTCTTCTAAATGTTACAAAGCTTTTCTGTGGTATAAGCAAAATTCTCTTCAGAATTTATTTTTGTTTCAAGCATAAGTTATAGAGCTAGTTGTCAAACACTATTTACTATCTAGTTCCAGTGGCTACTTTGTCTCTCCATAATCTAAAATGATAATAACTTTATTACTGTGCCTTGATGGTAGGAGGAGGAGGAGGGGAGCAGGAAGAGGAATAGCAGTATCAGCTAGCCGGTCTTCCTGAATGTCAGGCACCATTCTGTGTGCTTCACATATATTGACTCATTTGGTCCTGAACGGCGCCCTGTCCAGTAGGTACGCTCATTATCTCCATTTTATCAGTAAGGAAACTGAGTCACAGACAAGTTAAGTGATTTGTCACACAAATGTGTAGGGACAATTCAAACTCAGACTATGAGACTGAATTTAAAACCCAGTCAGCCTGGCTCCAGAGTCCACATTTATAATTCCTCTATTACCCAGCCTCCAAAAAATCTTTCTGCCTAATAAAACAAGTTTCTTCTCCATAGTGTTCTTGTTAAAAAAATAAACAAGCAAAATAATCTTGGCCAACTTTGGCTACTTTCTCGATTTCATTTGTTTTTATTGTCTCCCTCAGAAGAAGGTGGCATATAAATAGGCTTCTAGATAGAAATTATAATATTAAATCATGTGCTTATTGTTTTATATAAGGTTTCTATAACTCAAATCTATGAAGGGTTAGATATTGCCAAAATGATAGGCTGGGGTGACTGAATTTTTCTAGTTTGTTACACCTTTGTTCTTTATCAATTTTGTTACATTTCTTGGAATTTATTATGAAAAAATATTTTCCCTTAAGTTCATAGTTACTAGTCTTGAGACTTTCAGTAGAGGAGACAGACAAAAAAATAAATATAATACAATTTGTTAAGTTACAGAATAGAATTATGAGAGCTTAGCCCAAGAAATACCTATTCTGTCCAGCAGTTTCATGAACGATGTCTTGGTATTGCTGTAATAAACATCCTGTGTTATTGCTGTAATAAAACAACCAAAATATGGTGGCTTGAAATCATTTTATTATCATTTCAAGCCACTATCATATTATTTTATTACTCCTAATGTTTCTCTCGGCTAACTAAGCTCAGCTGGGTACATGGTGATTCCTAAAGGCTGCAGTTATCTGGGGCTTGACTGGGATGGACCATTCAAGATAGCTCATTCACATGGCTGAGGGTTGGCACTAGCATCAACTGAGAACTAAGTTAGGACTGTCCACCAGTGTGCCTGGTTTCCCCCTATGTAACATCTCCATGTGGCACGGATTTCTCATAGCATGGTGGCTGGGTTCTAAGAGTGGGAAATGAAGGCCTGGATTTGAGAGTTCCAGAATGTACTTCTACCACTTCCTGTCTGTGGTCTAGGCCAGTCCCAAGACCAGCCCAGATTCAATGGGAGGACATTATTGAATTGCCCACCCTTGTTATGAGGGGTTGCATGAGCATCCAGGACCAGAGGAATTGCTGGAGGCCCCCAACTAGACTATGAACAAGAGAGGGCATCACTCAGATTATCCACACATTGATACTTTTTTTTTTAAATTTTATTATGTTATGTTAGTCACCATACAATACATCATTGGTTTTTGATGCGGTGATCCACGATCCATTGTTTTTGTATAACACCCAGTGCTCCATGCAGTACGTGCCCTCCTTAATACCCATCACCGGGCTAACCCATCCCCCCTCCCCGCTCCCCTCTAAAACCCTGTTTGTTTCTCAGAGTCCATAGTCTCTCATGGTTCATCTCTCCCTCCGATTTCCCCCTTCACTTTTCCCTTCCTTCTCCTAATGTCCTCCATGCTCTTCCTTATGTTCCACAAATAAGTGAAACCATATGATAATTGACTTTCTCTGCTTATTTCACTTAGCATAATCTCCTCCAGTCCCATCCATGTTGATGTAAAAGTTGGGTATTCATCCTTTCTGATGGCTGAGTAATATTCCATTGTATATATGGACCACATCTTCTTACATTGATACTATGTTGATTATTTTTATTATTTTTTGTTAAGACAAAAACATTATTTTGGAAATATTCATATTTACCAAATATGTATTACCTTAGATATATTTCCTATGTCACAAAGATGAATCTTCTGAACGATTGACAGTATAAGTCTTGATTAATAATATGGACTCTGGAGCTGAATGCCCTGAATTTAAATTCAGGCCAAAGTATGCATGACTTTAGGAAAGTTCCTTAAAGTCTCTGAGCCTCAGTTTCTTCATCTGTAACATGAATATGATTAAAAAAAAAGTCTCCCTTACACAGGAGTATCCTAAAAATTTAATGAGTTAATATGGGTGAAGTATTTACAACAGAATCAGTATCAATAGTCAGTAAAATATAAGGGTTAGCTATTGTATTGTTGTTATTATTTACTATTGGTTTCTAAGGTTTAAAAAGGCATTTTCATTTTAGCTCTATTTTACCAGTAGGTTTATTTGCCAAACATTTTGGGTAGCAGTAAATGAAAGCAGAATAACAAACCTTCTAATAAGCAGCGTAGTACTGTGAACACTCTAGCTGGCCTCTTTCCCTGGGACCACTTACCTCACCTCCCAGAAACATTTCTCAGATTTGTAAGTCGTAAGCAGGGTAGTTTGAATTGATATCATTCAGCTTCAAACTGACTCTACAATTCTAAAGTATCAGAGGGTGACGTGCTGGCAGAATGCTTATAGAAATACTTGAGGAATAATTTTGTTGAAGTTTAATTTGTGCTAAAAATTCATCAACACATTTCCAGGAAGGCAAATCTTCCCAAGACATATGGAAACTCTTTTAAGTTTGGTTTCATGATTCTGATTGGGACTGTTTTAATTTTATCATTAGGCACTTCAGAACAAGGAATGAAATGTAAGGTAAATTATTATCTATCTGTTAAGATATAGAAAGCAGAATGCCAACTTGAGAGGGGAAGGATTTAATGTAGTAACTTGAACTAGAGACATTAACAGAAGGGGCTTGGGGAGAGGTAAAGTTAAGGAATGTAGCAAAAAAAAAATGGATGATTTAATATGATGAATTACATAAAGGATCATTCCCAACAGAATGCATAAGAAACAGTGTGAAGAGAGCTGCATTATTTAAAGACTGGAATAAGCAGTGCATATTTGGAGGGTCTCGGAGTATATATAGAGATCTGCTTAGCATGGCAGCCAGCTGGTCACCTCTCATGATGGGAAAGAAGTGTGCTTAAGCTGAAGCGTAAGGGATTTGGGTTCGACTTTCTAAACAATAAAGATTGTTAAACATTGTTCTGAATTGTATTATCTCAACTTTGGTAATACTGAAAAATGGCTTAACTGCTAATCAGCCAGGGACGTTCTTGTGCAAAGACTAGTATAGATCCATGACCTCTTATTAACTACAATTTCGTTTGCTTTGTGTTTTAGTATTTCAGAAAAATTTCTTACTTGAAAGTATAAAATTTCTTCTTGGACTCTTTCCCTCCACCACTTTACCCTTCATTCCCTTCATATTCTATAATTTTATGTATTGCCACTTTTCATGCCTCAGTTCCTCTACAGTGCTGTGATTTTGTCATGGATGCATTTGAGGAATTCCTCTCAAATCAATGATAACCTGCCACTTAAACATATTCTAAGAGTAGGATGTATAATTGATTCATTGTTTGTTTGTTTGTTTTTATATGCCACCAGTTGTTATACGTTAGGCAGTGTGGTAAGCCCTGGAGATTCATAGTTGAATAAGGCATAATTTTCTGTTGGAATTTACCATGCAGTGGGTTGAAGATAGATATGACTACAATTAAAATGCAAGAAGTGATATAATAGAAATGTGACACAACATCATGGCACAGAGAAAGGAGTTAAGAACTTTGTCTTGGGAGAATATGTCTATCCACAAATATGCCCACAACTTACCTTGCAAGGAGCACATTCCTATGTGAGGGGAAGTTATTGGGGGCATCTGTCCCTGGGAAATACTCTCACCCAGGCTTGATTGGACTCCTTGGTAAGATCTCGGTTGGCAGCTGCTTCTCAGCAAAGCTCCATACCATGGGGGAGAAAGCCCAGATTTTGGTAGACAGGTACGTGTGACTACCACATCATTTCTGAGATTATTTTGAGATCAAATTAGGTAATAAATGCAAAAGGATCTATCAAGAAATAGGCACTTAAGAAATGTTTTTTTTCTTTTTTTAAATTTTATTTTATTGTGTTATGTTAGTCACCATAAAATACATCATTAGTTTTTGATGTAGTGATCCACAATTCATTGTTTTCATATAACACCCAGTGCTCCATGCACTATGTGCCCTCCTTAATACCCATCACTGGGGCTAACACATCCCCCATCCCCCTCCCCTCTAGAACCCTCAGTTTGTTTCTCAGAGTCCATAGTCTCTCATGGTTCGTCTCCCCGTCCTATTTACCCCCTTCACTTTTCCCTTCCTTCTCCTAATGTCCTCCATGATATTCCTTATGTTCCACAAATAAGTGACACCATATGATAATTGCCTTTCTCTGATTGACTTATTTCACTCAGCCAAATACCCTCCAGTTCCATCCACATCAGTGTAAATGGTAGGGTTTCATCCTTTCTGATGGCTGAGTAATAATCCATTGTATATATGGACCACATCTTCTTTATCCATTCATCTGTTGAAGGGCATCCCAGCTCTTTCCCCAGTTTGGCTATTGCGGACATTGCTCCTATGAACATTGGGGTGCATATCGCCCTTCTTTTCACTACATCTGTGTCTTCGGGGTAAATACTCAGTAGTGCAATTGCTGGGTCATAGGGTAGCTCTATTTTTAGTTTTCTGAGGCACCTCCACACTGTTTTCCAAAGTGGCTGTACCAACTTGCATTCCCACCAACAGTGTAAGAGGGTTCCCCTTTCTCCACAACCTCTCCAACATTTGTTGTTTCTTGCCTTGTCAATTTTTGCCATTCTAACTGGTGTAAAGTGGTATCTCAGTGTGGTTTTGATTTGAATTTCCCTGATGGCTAATGATGATGAACATTTTTTCATGTGTCTGCTAGCCATTTTTATGTCTTCTTAGGAGAAGTGTCTGTTCATGTCTTCTGCCCATTTTTTGACTTGATTATTTGTTTTTTGGGTGTTGAGTTTGAGTTCTTTATAGATCTTGGATACCAGCCCTTTATCTGTAGTGTCATTTGCAAATATCTTCTCCCATTCTGTGGGTTGCTTCTTTGTTTTGTTGACTGTTTCCTTTGCTGTGCAGAAGCTTTTATCTTGATGAAGTCCCAAAAGTTCATTTTTGCTTTTGTTTCAGTAGCCTTTGGAGATGTATTTTGAAAGAAGAAATGTGTATTTTTTTTAAAGAAAAGGAAGGGTTTCTCATGTCAGTGGCATGGGGGAATATAGAGGCGGCACATTTCTGGATTAAAACAGGTTTTGGAGATGTAATAATCAAATGTAATGTGTAGACTAAATTTGGCTCCTAATTTGAACATACCAACTCTAAGATGACTGTTTTGAAGCAATGGGAAAATTTTGATTATGGACTGGGTAACAGATGAAATAAAGGAATAATTGGCAATATTTTTATGGTGGAAATAACATTGTAGTTATGTAAGAAAATGCCCATCTTTTCTAGAGATGTGTGCTGATGTGTGCCTGAAGTCTGAGATTTGCTTAAAAGCCTTCCACAAAGCAGTAAAGGGAAGGAGATACCAATGCGGCAAGTTCTTGATATTGTTAAATCTGGATGATGGATATGTGGAGGCACATTGCCCTATTCTCACTGTTTTTGCATGTGTTTGAATTTTTTCATAACTAAGCTCCTCTGCCCTCCCTCCCCCAGTGAGCTGTTCATGACTGGATTGGTGGCTTAGACATATAACTGTTGGCAGCCTGCAGGATTTAAGTGGAAAGAGGAAAATAACGTGCAACTGCGAAGTTGAGAGCTAAAAAAATGTGTATGTGGCACTTTTTTATTGTTACATGTGAATTTAGGTATAACTCTTCAATGTGCACTACCCAAAGCAGATTTTGGGTCAAAAACAGAGAACCATGCTCAGAGTTCATTGGCAAAAATGAATAAATTCATCAAGGTATACTTTGTAACAGCCAAAAAAGGCCAATATGAGCATAGTTGATTTTTAATGCAGTGTCATAAGTCTCTTACTTATTCCTGTTGCTTTATTATTTGCTGACTTACATTCAAAAAGTTATGTTGTATAATATCCTTTCCTTAATGAAGTTTATGTTAAAAAAGTCTTAAGAGAACAAGTGATTAATTTTAGTGTTTTATTTTCCCTCAACATAAAATATAGGTACATTTCCTCTCCAACTTAGATTATATAAAAGCTTTGGAGATGAATTTTCAGAAAGAGTTTCTATCTGAAGATATGTTACTATATTGAATAATCAGAGTTGGAATTAAAAGTCACTTGAGATTAACAGGTTGCTTTTTTTCCCCCAAAAAATGTTTTATCTACTTTTAAGGAGTTTTAGCTCTTCGATGTCAGATTAAAATTCTGAAGCATGTTCGATTCATCTCAGAATTGAATGTCAAATCCAAAGACAGGTATTTATAACTGAGTTCTGTTCAGGCAAAAAGTCAGTTTCCAGACAGCAGCTTGGATGATCATAAAGCTCTCATTCACAGTCAGATGTTGCCATTATTTTAAACAAACAAACTAAAGCTTTAGGATTGGATTTTATCAAACCAGCCATTCTATTCCCTGTTTATTATGCTTTACATTTGCAGAGTGCTGTGGGGTTTATATGTTGCATTCAAATAATTATTTCTTTCTCACAGCAACACTCTGGCATTGGTAGTATTATTTGCACTTGACTGATAAGAAAATTGAAGTTCTAAGAGGTGAAGTGTTTTACCTAAAGTCATCCAGCTAGTCAGCATGTTAGCTAAGATTTCTTTTTTTTTTTTTTTAAGATTTTATTTATTTATTTGAGAGAGTGAGAGAGAGAGCACAAGAGGGGGGAGTGGGAGAGGGAGAAGCAGACTCCCTGCTGAGCAGGTAGCCCGATGCGGGACTCGATCTTGGGACTCCAGGATCATGACCTGAGCCAAAGGCAGTCGCTTAACCAACTGAGCCACCCAGGCGCCCTTAGCTAAGATTTCTAATCGGTCCTTCTGACTCCAAATTTTTTCATTATAAAATTGCTACAAACAAGAAATGACAAACAGAAAAATAACATATGTACATTCTCAGGCTTTTTATAAATATTTCAAGATTTTTAACTGATGAGATATTTACTCTTACAAATGCCTACATGGGGAGAAGATAATTAATATACTAATTATCCACAGGTGTTTGTGTAAAGGAATACAACACTGACTAACAAAAACAGCCAACTTTTGAGAGAAATAGGTTTATAAGTGTTCCCTTTTAATATTGACACTTTAAATGAGGATGTAAGGTATGCTTTTTTATAACTGAAGTATAATTGACAATTTGACATATAACATTATAGCAGTTTCAGTTTTTCAATATAATCATACAATATTTGTATATGGTATAAAATGATCATCACAGTGAGTCTAGGTACCATCCATTACCATACGCAGTGAAGTTTTTTCTTGTGATGAGAACTTTTAAGATCTATTCCCTTAGAAATTTTCAAATATGCAATGCAGTGTTATCAACTTTAGTAACCATGCTGTATATTACATCCCCTTGACTTACTTATTTTGTAATTGGAAGTTTGTACCTTTTGACAGTGAAAGGTGGGTGAAATGGGTGAAGGGAGTCAAAAGGTACACTTTTTAAAAACTAATCATTACTGAGTTTTTTAAACATGAGACAGGATGCCTATTTCATTGTCTCATATGTGTGATAGTAATATCTGATGATCATTACATCAGCTTAGCCAGTACAAGCAATTGTTCTAATATAATGATTGAGGAAAGTTATATGATGCAGGAACCACTGAGTGAAATAAAGAAGATGGATAAATGTATGTCCAGGATATTACCATTATTCTTACAAGATAGATGTGTATTTACTTATATTAAAAGTAGAATGGATAAACAATTAAAAATAAGATATGAGTCTTATAGAGGATGGTGGGGACAGGTAGATAAGCTAGAATTTCCTGAATATACCTTTTTATCATAGATATGATTTTTGGAGCAATGTAAATATTTTAAATACATATAAAACAAAATTAAATGTGAAAACAACCCTTAAAAGTGAAAAGCAAAGTGAAACAAGTAACCTGTGCAAAAAATTGGTGGCATAACCACATAGAAAAAAACTTCTTAAAAGTTTAAACCACTGTAATTTGACTATACACACCTAGGGATATATATACACCCCAAAAACAAAAGAAATGCAAACAGAATTTAAATTACTTAGTCTAAGTGTATTGTTGGGGGTAGTAATCATATTGTGATCCTGAAACTAGGATTGCAAGATAAAACAGTTATGAGTTATTATGCTGGAGTTATTATGCTGGAGTCCTTGAGTTATTATGAGTTATTATGCTGGAGTCCTTGAGAACTGGAATTTGGACATTGGAAGAAGAAGATGAAGTTGCAGATCCATGAAGATGAATGGGGTTAACAGAAACCTTGTAGTATCAGATTTGAATTACAATATTAGTAAGAACCTGTGAAATGTTTTATTTTTTTTTTTAAAGAAGTATTTACTACCTCTGTCCACTGAAAAGGCTTATAACAATGACTAATGGCATAACAATAAGCAGCCCATGCTACCAGACTCTGGTATCTAAGTGCCATTTCTTTCTGAAAGGAACTAAGGTCCTTGGAGAAATAGTTGATTCTCCAACCTAGGGCTCAGACAGGGAATAAAAGATGAGGTGGAAAGAAAGGAAGCTATAAAGACTACTAGGTTTGTATCAAAAGGAATCAACTTGAAAAGGCTCTTATTAAGGAAAGACAGAGTAATTTAATCATCAATTAGAATAATATCAATAGGGCGCCTGGGTGGCTCAGATGGTTAAGCGTCTGCCTTCAGCTCAGGTCATGATCCCGGGGTCCTGGGATCAAGCCCCACATCGGACTCCTGGCTCAGCTAGGAGCCTGCTTCTCCCTCTCCCTCTGCCTCTCTCCTTGCTCGTGCTTTCTCTCTCTCTCTCTGTATCTCTGTGTCTCAAATGAATAAATAAAATCTTTTTAAAAAAAAGAAGAATATCAATAATAGATTGAAACACGCCAGATATGTTAAATATGTAAGTTTATAATGATACTTAAAAAAAAAGTCCTCAGTGGCCACCTGTGTAGGATGCTAGCAAACAAACTCAGTATTTTGAAAAAAAAATAAAGAGAAGAAATGAAGCCATTTTCCTGCCTTTTCAGGAAATCAAGAATTAATAATCAAGACTTGATTAATATCAAGTCCTTGATAGCTCATCAGGACTATATGAGCTAATAAATGTAGAAGAACGATACACTATTTTGTTTTGTAACAATGGATTCAGGTAATGCCCACCAAGCAGCTGCTGATGTCACAAAAAGAAAGACAAGAAGTATCATGTGCCTCCTGATGGAAGTCCACAGTATCACCTGTGAATTACTTGTGACAAAGATTAGACCTCAATTTGACCAAGCCTCTGGATCTGATTATCAGTTTCAGAAAGAAAGAAAACCAGAAGAATGCATTAACAGATACCATAGGGATGAAATGAGAGGAAGTGTAACATTAGGACACTTCTAAAGCATGAACAACCTGGTTTTCTCAACAAATACATTGGGAAAAAAAAAAAAAAAGGAAAGGGGAATTATGGGTTGAAAGACATATCAACAAATTGCAGTGCATGGATCTTACTCAGATCCTAATTCAACAAGTTGTTACAGGAAAAAAAAAAAAACATGCATACAACTGCTGAGGAAATTTGAACACTGGCCAGATATTTGATGATATTAAAGAATTATTATTAACTTTAAAAGTGTGGTAACAGTATTGTGGTTATGTGGAGTTTTTTTAATCCTTATCTCTGAGAGACATACTGAAATACTTATGGATGAAATATTATTTCTGGGATTTGCTTAAATAATCTGGGGGGGAAGGAAAAGTGGAAGGGAGTACAGGTGAAACACAAGATCATAATTATCAAAACTGGGGAAGAATTACACTATTCTCTCTAGTTTTGTTTATGCTTTAAATTTTTTATGATAAGAAAAAAAGGAACTGTTATGGGACGCCTGGGTGGCTCAGTCAGTTAAGCGTCTGCCTTCGGCTCAGGTCGTGATCCCAGGGTCCTGGGATCGAGTCCCACGTCGGGCTCCCTGCTCCGCGGGGAGCCTGCTTCTCCCTCTGCCTCTGCCTCTCTCTCTCTCTCTCTCTCTCTCATGAATAAATAAATAAAATCTTTAAAAAAAAAAAGGAACTGTTACTTAAGATCAATCTCAGAGATCATATTGTGGAGAAAAGTAGTCATTTATGTGAAATAATTACTATAGTAAGAAGGGCTTCAGGTTAGGGTTTTTTTTTTCCACCCCAGTCCCAAAAGTACATTCCTAATGAGATGCAATTAACATTTGTTAAATATTAAGTTATGTGCCAGACCATTGTTGTAGTCACTTTACAGGCGTTATCTTCAAATTTACCAGAATCTTACAAAGAAATTATACTGTCTTCACTTTTCAGATCATGCTGAGATATTAAATATCTTAAACGAAGACATAGCAGAGGATAGAGGCAGGCTTGCAATGCAGCCAATTTGGCTTCTATTACTGGCATGCTCCTCATACTCTGTTCAGTCTGAACAGTTAACAGGAGCAGAGATTTTGAGCGACAGTGTCTGCTGGTATGTATGGATGTATGTACGGATATATATATGTACATATATATATATGTATATTTTTTTCCATTTTCTTGATCAGCATTCTTTGCCCAAATTCAAGGCTTTTGAGGGAGATTGTAATTTGCATGTTGGCTAAATAGAGATTCCAAAACTAGTCAGCCTGCTCCAAGGCAATACTAGCCGCTCTGAATCTTTAATGAGGCAAGCTGCTCCCTTTCCCCACAAGATGGGGGGGGGGAAAGCAGTTTTATTTTAATATTCTTCTTAATCAATTGTTCCAAGGCGGTTTTCTTGGGTGTAGTGTATTTGCATGGCGCACTGCTGGCAGGAAGAGGGAGGATGGTACCTCCTAGAGTGAGATGCTTTCCTTATCATGCGTAGACACAAAGGAGGGGGGAATCCATGGCAGATAAGAAACGGTGCTTTCAGTATGAAGAAATGAAAACAACCCTTGGATCAAACTCTGATGTTCCCCCAGGAGGAGAACTCCTCATCCAGGATCCAGGGGAGTTTACAAAAATCTTCTAAAAGGTGAATGCTCCAGTCATCTGTGAACTGTGAGAACACTTTGCATAAGTAATCTCTAGACAAGTAAATGAAGAACGTCAAGTCAGTAAAATTATTTGTAAAATGACCCTCTCCATTTCTTGAAGCAATTATAATCTGTGATAACTGAAGTTTTCTTAGTAAAGTAGCAGCCCAGGAGGGGGACTATACTACGTTTTTGTGTTTCCGGCAGTTCGCTGACTGACCTCCAACACACACAACTGTGGGGATTTGGGAAGCCTTGATTGAACCAGGCATCTTTTATCTCCCACTTCATTGAAATGGAGGCAATTTGGACACTGTTCCTGAAATTAATAATATGTATAAAACATAATAAATCAATCCTTTAAGGAAGGTAAAAAAAAATACTAGAAATGTGAATTCCTAGTTAGCCAATGATTATTAGTTCTTGGTTACAAATTTCTCCAAGATTGGCATGAGTATATGTCCTTAAAACTTAAAGTTAGTTGCTTCTCTGCTTTTCCATAGATGGATTGCCCTATATCCCCAGCAAGAATAACTGGTTAGACTCTTCATAGTTTCTGTCTCTGGGAGAAAAGAGAGAAATAAATAGCATGCTCTATCGCAGTCTTGTTTTTTGGTTTAAATCTAAAACTTAATATGCCCAGAGATGCTTCTTACTATGTAGTTGCTAGACATCTTCCTGATATATGGAAAGTCATAGAAATTCTCAATTAAATTAGGGATTACTTCATACTTTAAAATACAGTTACTTTTATCGAGAAGTTAATGTTAGCTCTCTGATATTAATGATTTACAAAGTTTTCATGTCACTTATTAAGCTATGCCAACCCAAGTCATTAACACCACTGTTCTTTCATTTCAAACATTGTGTAATAACAACCCAAATTAGCAACTTAAAAAAAAAAAGTTGACTGCCTAGTGGAATATACAAAACTGTAAAAGAATGAAAACTGGGATTTGCTTCTGGATCTTGAAATATATCTAGACTTTATATTATTTATACTTTATGATCTTGAGGGAGAAGCTGTAGCTATCTCTTTATATAAAATGTAGAATCTCACTCTATAAGAATAATTTATATAAGATTTAACACCCAGCATAGTGTCACCATGGATGACGAAGATGGCACGGATACCCTGTAAAACTCACCTCCACAGTTAACCAGACATTCTCATCTACCCCCACTTCCCTTTTGCCTTTAGGAGCTGATCTCACCTCCCACATGATGAACATGATGGAAACCAACTGGGGTGGGCTCCCTCCTTGCCTCTCACTTTCCCCAGCAGTTTTCTGAACCATATCTCCCTTCTGAGGTGTTTTCTCCCCCCACCTGAAGTTTTCCTGGCCACTATATTCTACACCCTATCCCTAAATCCTTCTTCTGGGGACTCACTACCACTGTAACCCTTCTCTCCCATCATTGCCGCCTCTTTGTGTTGTATCTTCAAAGTCTCTTCTCTCTAGAAAACATTTTTCAGTTGTCCTCAATAGTCTATTCCATTATTATCACTATATCCATCTCTCCTTTGGTGTGAGATTTAGAACTATTCTCTCTTATTCCTTATTCTCTCACTTATTTTCTTTTTAAACTTCCCTCCACACAGTCTCCCCATTACATACCTTTTATGACCAAGACCTGTTTGGGCTGATGACACCCCTGCACTGACCCCCAGTTCTCACCTCTCTCTCTGTTTTAGGCCCAATTTCTTCCCCTCTCCACCCAATCAGATTCTGCCCACAAGTGTTCCCATCCCATCCGAGATGACTCTTGAGGTCCTGTTGAACCCTCCTTCCTCTATTCTGATTGTAGGTTAAGTGCAACTCGGCCTAAAATTATGGACATTGGTTTTTATTTCCTCAATAAGATTTTAAGTTTCTCGAGACTATATCTTACACTTCTCTCTTCCACCCCTACTCCCAACCAGATCTAGAAAAATAGCAAGAGTCTAAAGGTTATTAAATATTAGAAGTCTATAAATGTATTCTTTGGGGGGAGAAAACTCACTTCCGTGACAAGTGAGTGATAACATTGCAGAGCTATTGCCTTACAAAATTGTAACTTTTATTTTTAGTTTCTTCAGTAAGTACTCATTGACCTTTTTCATGGTATATAGGATTTTTCAGGTGACAGAATTTCAGTAATTAAATTTTAGAGTATTCAGACACCTTCAGAAATTGGAAATCGGTTTACAAATCTAGCCATGATCTAGATAAATTATTAAGCCAGACAGTACAGGATATATAAAAAATAAGTATGCTATACACAAAAGTGTAAACACAAGTGAAGATTGAGTGGACATAACGGTAAGGTGTCAAATATTGGAATGATATGGAGTTAACCAGAACAATGTCCCCAGGGGAGATGGATTTCAAGTAGGTTCTGGCTTAAAAATATACAAATGTTAGGCTGGCCCAGTAAGAACAGCTTGAGTTCAGGATTAGAGACAGAAGGCACAGAAAGGCAGAATGGGGATAAATCCAGCGATGTAGTCTTAAACTAGAAAACAGGCTCAATCCAAGATTTTGTTCTTCTCTCATCAAACTATATTATTGCCATATCTATAAATATGTCATTTGCTCATATAATAGCTAACATTGACATAATCGTAGTTCTCATTTTGAATTTTAAACTGCAAGGTAAAACCATTGTATGTGCAAAACATTACTTACTTTCTACCTCCTGAATTGTTCTGCCTCACCTCTACTCTAACATCTGTTACCCTTTCTTTTCATCTGTGCATACCTCTGACATCTGTCCTAGCTGCCTGCCATTGCACCTGTTGACCACCACACTTTAGCTCACTTAGAGTCCTTGATATAATCTGGTGTCCCTGGTACATGAGAGCACTCACCTGACAGATGCATCTCTTGCCTTTTCCATGAAAGTCCCAGAGTACAGTGGAAGTGCTTGAATTTGGAGAAAGATCTGGGTTGAATTTGGTTTTTCTACTCACTCAACATGTGAGTTTATAATTTTCCTATCATCTTGGATTTTTCTCCTCATATGTAAAGAAAGGGGCATTAATTCTTACCTTGAAGATTTTTAAGGGGGGGATTATGAGAAAATGTGTTTCAGGTAATATAACCCAGTTTCTGCCACATTGGGTGCATCTCCTCAATGTTTCTCTGTGTGTGGTCCCTAGAACACTTGCATCAGAATCACTTAAAATGCAGATTCTCAGAGTTACCCCAGGTTTTATTTAATTCAATGTGTATGGGTCAGCCTGAGAATCTACATTTTAAACAAATTTACCAGATGAGTCCATATACTTCCATTTTGAAAATCTCTGCGATGTGTATTCATCTTCCTCTTTTCTTCCCCTTTCCTTCCCTCTCCTTCTCTCTCTCTCTCCTTCTCTCTCTTTCCCCCTTGATCTCATTTACCAGTACAATGTACATGAGGTATACCCCTTGTCAGGTTATTTTCACCTTTCAGAGTTTCATTTTTCTTTGATATAAAAAGAAAATTGCCTACTTCTCCAGTCACTGCTTAGAATAAATTATTAAAATGGTATCAATCGCTTAGAAAATGCACACACACAAATGGTAGCTGTAATAGAAATCATTAGAGTTATTGTAGGAGTCCCTGTTTGTGAAGAACAAGATGCATTGACATTTGCCTGTGGCTTATAACAGAAGGTAAGTTATGCCAGAGCTAGGACTTATGTGAAGTGAAGAAAGAACTTGCCTTGGGTGCAAACTTTAAAGCTTTAAAGGGATGCCCCCAATTTAGTAATCAATATAAATATTTTATTTTAATATTTCAAAAAATATCAAATTCAATTAAATCCACTGTGAGCAAAATATTAAAATTTTAAATAAAGATAAGATCATTTAAAAATTTTTTCCTTTTGTGTGAGACTCCACTGTGGCTTCCCATGGCACTGTTACTGATCTAAAATATTGCATTAATACATTGTTTATCTTAATTATTGAGATTTTTGGTGTCCCCTTAAATTCCATACCTGAGACAAGTGCCTCACTTGCCTCGCTGTAGTCCTGGCTGACTTATCTCCATGCTGAATCATTTCAGTGTTTAATTAGCTAGGACAAAATGGTCCATTTCCATCCTTTTTTTCTTTTTTTTTGCCAGAATCTCCACTTAAGCTTTTAAGTGACATTTGTACAAATATTCCATTTTTAAAATATTACTGTAATGGGCAATACCCAGATTTTGAGAATGTCAGTGTGGATATGAGGGGTTCAGGTGAGTATCAGAAAGAGACATCATTTTGCAAATACAATGTCACCTTAAAATTCTGTTACATAGAGGAAGAAGTAGCAAGTCTATAAATCTAGTGTTGGAGTCCCATTTCCGATTATTCTCAATAAGAACTGGAAAACTAGGAGTCAACAAAAAAGGAAAAATGTTCAAGTAGATCAGAATCAGCCTGGCAAGAGAAGTGATTGTGGAAGGAGATTTTTGTATAATTAAATGTCAGTTTGCATTTTGAAATACTGCCTACTGCCTCCCACTCAATCACCAAGTGAGATGAGAGGGAATATTCTCTATGCAAACCTGAAACTGACAGCAGCACTTGTTGGTTTCTCTGTGAAGGATGAGCTATAGATCAGAAGGATCAGAGCAGATCATTTTCCCAAGGCAATAAAATTTTGCTGAAAAATTAAGTTAGACATTATAATTTCCCCCATAAGAAAAGCAAATAAACAACAGACAAAAATGAAGCCATATAGACTTCTGGAATTTTAGAACAGGGACGAATTTTAGAGGTCGTCCAGTTTATTCTCCTCCTTTTACAGAAGAAGAATTTGATGCCCAGATAGACAAGTGATTTCTTAACTATCAAATGACTGACAGAGCTGACACTTTCTTCCACATGATGCTGGGGCGTTGGTTACGCTGAGAAGCAGGTGAGTGGGACAATTGGGAATAGTACCAGTCTCCTGTTCCCTTTAGGCAGATGGCTTAGAAGTCTTTAGAACTGATTGATGTTGTAGGACTAGGAATTGGAAAGATATCCTTGGATAAATGCTCAGGACCAGCTGAACACGTGTTTCTTAGCATTCTAAGAAACTCTTTACTTCTTTCTTTTCCATTCTACCACTACATAAATGCAAATTTACTGAATCAGAGTCTACAGAGGTGGAGCTGGGACATAATGGATTTTGATAAAATCTCCCTGAGTGTTTCTGTTGTGTGTCTCTATTAAACACAACTGTATTGGAGGTTCATTTCGTTCTGACAAAGAGGTCTACATCAGTCAATAACAACTGAATGTGAAATAATTTAGAGATAGGTTCAGAAAGAAGCATAGGAGACCTAGAAAAGCAATTTATGAGAAGGCAAAAGGGTGAAATTCTTGCAAAGCAAATATAGTCTCTTTTCAATCTTGTCCAGTCACTGTAAGGATGGGAGGAGCTTAGATCCATAGTTAACAGCTTTCCAGGGAATTTTCTTTCTTTCTCTCCTCATAACCAGACTAAGCTCTTGAATGCCCCTCTTGGAGCTACTCGAGAATCTTTTATGAGCCTGTTGTCATGGGACATAATACCTCATTATTCATCATCACAGAGTGGTTTCAAAACAAAAATTGTTTTTTAATCTTTTTTCTAATCTTAGATGTAGAGAGTTGAGTTAATTACTCTCCACAAGTCATGGCATGTTAACACTCATCACTGGTTTGTGAGAGGCTCCATTTATGTATGTATGTATGTATGTATGTATGTATGTATTTTCCTTTATTCCCATTTCTTCCCCTCTCATCCCCAAATAGGCAAGCATTCTTGTGTGTTTGGCATGAGTCCTTTTAAAATTACTCCAATATACTATGAATGTGTTTACTACTTTAGTATTCTTTACATTCTTCATCTGGGTCATAGTTGGGGGGATATACTTCATGAACATTTTATAGAGTAAATTTATCAGTTTTGCTTAGTGACAACAAATAAATTTGGTTTTCTTTATTTTTCCAGTTTTTTCCTATAATAGAATTAAGTCAGAGTCAGTCATTTCCTTTGGGGAGGGGGAAGTAAAATAAATACTTTAAATGTCATTAAATGGAACATCAGAAGCAGTGCAGATATTTGGCAAAGAACAGTTTTTAAGATCAATTTTAAAAGGGCAAAGACCATTTAAAAGAAAATCAATATGGAAAGAGCAGGTAGAAGAGGCAATAAATAAAAAATTCAACAAAATCAAGATACTTGTCATCAGACTCTTAGTCTGCACATCCCTTTTCTGGGTCATCTTTGTCTGCCTTCTCTATTTCATATCAGTTCCAGCTAGCAGTGAACGTGGAGGTTCCTCTTTCATTTGAAACCTGGAGGGTTGTTCTTACCCCCAAGAGCATCAGGACACTGATTTTCAATAAGGCATTTTATTCTTTTCTCTCTGAGGAGTTTCTGATTTTGACTTATAATCAAAATCTGACAATCACAATTGTTTTGATATTTGAGTCCTTGTGGCTTGTTCTCATCATTGTCTTTTATATACCTGACCTTGTTCTCAGTACTTAGGTCATCTTCTGCCTGTGGTACCTTTGGGATTAATTTGTCCAACAGGGCTTGTGGGGTCATTGCCTGGCAGCCATATCACACCCACTGAAGCTGTCAGCTTCAAATCTTGACCTGGTGTTCTAAATTCTTAAGGGAGCTTTGGGAATTGCTATTTTCTTCTCACATTACTCTTAAGTACAGTACACTTACTGTGTGCTTTGACCCAATAGAATACAATCCCTTGTCTATATCTATCTTTGTTCCCTATTAGTGTCAGTACCTTGTAATAGGGTAACTACAAGGGGGAGATAAGAACCTGCCTAAGAACCAGTTAAAATTACCCATAGAAGGTACTGACTTCAAAGCTACTGATGTCTCCATATTAACTGTTACCTAAGTGCATTGTTATGTGTGTGTGTGTACATTAGAGTGTTGCATTTTCAATTATTCCAGACTGAGTTTTAAAATATTGTAACAGAAGAAAAGAATGAAAATCACATTATTGTCAAAAGTTACACTTTCTGATGTGAAAAAGTAATCATCAGGCCTGGAATCCTTATAGGAAAGTTGATATTCTATTACTGAATACTCACAGATGTTAAAACTTTGTATGTACTGTACAACTAATATAACTTCTTTGACTTTTGAAAGAACAAGTGATAAATGATACCTAAGCTTGGTTCCAGAGAATCAATTATAGTGCCATTCCTTTATCTCACAGTTGCTCAGAGTTCCACAGCAATCTGGCTTTCAGCTTCAGAATGGTGATATAGATAAATCTCTAATAGCCACGTTTTGTAGATGAAGTAAAGAGAGAAGTTGACTGGAAAAACTAGATTGAGATTATTTACTGAATGTGTGTTTTGCTCCTCTTGAGTCAGAGCACAAAAAGGAAAGCCGTGTGGACCTGTCCTCCTGACTGATAAGATTATACTGGAATGGTCTCCAAGATATAGTCCCTTTCAGTAAGTTGAGGAGGAGAATGGTTATCACCCTGACCTTTAAGACTTTTGCCTTTTCACTTTTTATTGACTTTATAAATGATTAATCTACTACCTTTAATATATTTTTACCCTTACCAATGAGATGTATACTTTCATATGTTTTCTTGTTACTAATTCATGCCCCTTCTTTTCAGCTTAAAGAAGTCCTTTTAACCTTTCTTTTAAGGCCAGTTTAGTGGTGATGAACTCCTTTAGTTTTTGCTTATCTAGAAAACTCTTCTCTCCTTCAGTTCTGAATAACTTTACTGGATGGAGTATTTTTGATTAGATTTTTTTTTTCTTTCAGCACTTTGAATATGTCATGCTACTCTCCTCTGGCCTGCAAAGTTTCTGCTGAAAAAGCTGCTTAGAGTCTTAAGGAGAGTCCCTTGTATGTAACAAGCTGTTTTGTTTTTTTTTCTTGCTACTTTTAAGATTCTCTTCTTGTCTTTAACTTGTTTTAATTATAGTGTGTTTGGATTCGTTTTATTTGAAACTCTGTGGGCCTCCCAGATCTGGATATCTGTTTCTTTTCCCAGGTTAGGGAAGTTTCTTCAGATAAGTTTTCTGCCTCTTTTTCTCTCTCTTCTTCTTCTTCTTCTGGGACTCTTATAAGGCAAATGTTAGTCAGTTTGATGTTGTCCGATAAGTCCCTTAAGCTATTTTTACTTATTTTTGTTCTTTTTTCTTTTTGCTGCCCTGATGGGTAAGTTCCTCTGCTCTGTCTTTGAGTTCACTGATCCTTTCTTCTGCTTCTTCTAGTCTCCTGCTGAAACCCTTTAATGTACTTTTCAGTTTAATTATTGTATTCTTTGATTCCATTTTTTCTGCTTGGAACTTTCCTATATTTTCTGTCCCTTTGTTGAAGTTCTCCTGAATTTAGTGAGCATCTTTATGGCCATTATTTGGAGTTCTTTATCAGGTAAAATATTTATCTCTACTTCATTAATTTTTTTTTCTGATGTTTTTATCTTGTTCTTTTGTTTGGAACGTATTCCTCTGTTTCTTCATTTTGCTTGACATTCTCTGTTGGTTTCTATGCATTAGATAAGACAGCCTCTTCTTCCAGTCTTGAAGTAGAAGTCTTGTGTAGATGAACTTTATTATTCAATCCTGTCCTAGCTTTTCATTGTCTCTTAAACTTTTTTGATTGTCCAAACAGCCTATTTTATTTTTAATTGCTCCCATTAGTTGAGGGTAAAGCCCTCTATTAAAGGTGTTCACAGCACTGTTACTTTTCTTTAGAACACTTGTTACAGTTACATTTGATTCATATCAGAGGGGGAAAAATTGACATCTTATTCATCAAATTGCAGGTAAATATAATCAATTTAAGAGCTCATTAATGGTATTTATGTATTTGAGCTCTTATCAAGTATGTATTGTCTAACCAGAACTCTGTGAGAACAATATGTGCATTAAAAAAGACTAGAGATAAACAAAATGTGAGGGGCACCTGGGTGGCTCAGTTGGTTAAGCAGCTGCCTTTGGCTCAGGTCATGATCCTGGAGTCCTGGGATCAAGCCCTGCATCAGGCTCCCTGCTCAGCAGGGAGTCTGCTTCTCCCTCTCCCTCTGCCCCTCCCTCCACTTGTGCTCTCCCTCTTTCTCGCTCTCTCAAATAAATAAATAAAATCTTAAAAAAAGAAATAAAATTACATTAACTTTGAATAGTGGGAACATGGAGGATTTTCCTCCAATATTTCTCTGCTCTTTGTTGTTCCCAAAATTTCTAGATTAATACATTATTTTAATAATGATTAAAAAAATCTAATAAATGTAAAAATGTATCTAGATGGTATATAAAGAGACTATGACTGGAAATAAAACTAGACTGTGTAATGTGGTCTCTTTAACTATAATTTTCCACGTAGCAAAAGCCAAAAAAATACTATTCTTGTTTGTAAACTTCTTAAAATTATCTGAGAATTCAGTGAACTGAGATCAGTGATTCAGTGAGCTAGATCCACCCATCAAGGATGGGTGATGGGTGGATCTAGCTTGTATGGAGCCATCTACTAAACTGCTGCATTTTCTTCCATGCCTGGGAAGACACAATGGCCGGTACCTCAAGGAGCCAAGGGAGGTTGTTCTTGCTTCACACAAAGACTCAGCTGCTGACTGCTGGAGTGGCTCCAAGGCTTGCGCAGGATAGTGTTCAAGGTTGCACTCCTCCCTGGCAATGCTGTAGGAAGAACAGGGCTGCAACATCTGCCCTTGCCTAGGTCTTCATGATTTGAAGCTTTCTTCCCTGTGTTCTGCTACTGTTTTGAGCAGGGCAGAGGGCAAGTGGAATGCAGACTTCCTCCCTACAAAAAAGACTGCATAGCCCAGTCAATAAGCATTGCTCTCTCATAGCTAGAGGTATACCTCATGTACCTTTTGATACAACTCTGGAAGCCAAGTATTATAGTCAATAATAGCCTAAGGGTAAAACCTAATACGTCAGTAAAAATAACTTTTGAGATATGGAAACAGAAAATATTATCATATTATGAGTTTCAGTATTATTTAATTATTTCCCTTTGAGGTAATAATTTTGAGGTAGCAAAGCTAGCCTTTTGCTTTTACTTCATTCTCAGAAGATGAGGAGAATTCCTAAATGGGATTTTCTTTTTTGTAGAAAGGTTCATGTCTTAATGGAATTAAAGAAATAAAAACTAAATATACTGCTTCAAGGTTATTTGTGTAATACCGTGAAAGCTAGTACACCACAAAATTCTACAGAAATTAGAATTCTAATCTGATTTCTATCTCAACATTATTAAACTGTTTATAAATATTTGTACTTCAAAATAAGCATATGTTTCCTCTATAGCTCTACAGCTAGTGCTAGGTTTAGCTGTCAGTCAATTTCTCTATATAACTAAATGAAAAATTTTAGTATTTTTTTAATCTAAAATTGACTGCTTTCACAATTAACATTGATTATGGCAACATTTTGTTCTTGTAATAAGAAACATACATTTTTCCTTCTACTGATAGAATCTCAATGTATTAAGCATATAAGATATTTTCAACCCTAGTATTATCTGAAATGCACATATATATTTGAAATTTATATTCTGACAGAATAAAATATATTTCTTGTTACTGTTATTGACATCATTGTACTGTTTGTATATGGTGGTAATTTGGACCACTCAGAAGATCAAAGGTGCCAGAAAAGACATTGATCTTAGACATTTGACTGTTTAGCCTTCTTAAGGTCAAGATTTAGAATCTATAATAATGAATTAGAATAAAACAACCTTGTTTTATTTACATTTAGGTAACTCAAATGTCCTACCCTATTTACCCATCACATTACCTAACTCAAAATAGTTTAAATCTCTACCCTAATCGATGCAAGAATTTCAATATTTTACCAACTTGCCCTTCTTACATACTTTTTTTGATTCCCTAAGATATCCTAGGCTGGTAGTTATTCAACATCTTAAGTAACTGCCTGGTTTTAGGCCCCTGCCTTTTTTTTTTTTTTTTTTTGCCAGTCCCTAATATCCTTCAGCACTGTGCTGCATCTACCATGTATGGCTTTACCCCAGGTGCCATTCCAGACACTTGCACAATTCCCCACTGTAGTAGAAAGATCAGCTGTGATATTTGCATGATTTCACTAATAGCTTTGGGTTTAAAAAAAAAAAAAAAAAAGGAAGTACAAGTGGAGAATCACACAGTTGTTGTAAGATACAGAGGTTCTCTAAATTCATAGACCAAAGCCCTCCATAAGCATTCTCTATTATGCAGAGTCTTCTCTGTCCAGTCTCAGTCCTATCTATCTGATTCAGGGATCAGTTTACCTCCTAACAGAGGGAATGTCTGGAACAAACCTCTCATACCTGGATCATGGGCCCCTTGTTCCTCGGGCACCAGAGACAATGACAGGTTCATCCCTTTGTGTCTGCATCCTACCCCTGTCAATCTTTTGGTAAGACTGATAGTAGAAAAGTCTCTTCCTTTTGTGGTAATCCTATACCCATCCAGAGAGGTGTGGTCTTTCTTCAGCTCCAAAGATAATTCAGAACAACATCAGTACCTTCCCCAAAGTTGGGTTTATTAATCTGGAATGACCCCAAATATAGGGCTTATACAGGGAAGTCCAATTTGAGCTTCAGCAATCCCAGGCCTTTCTTCTTTCTAAGGTAAGATGCATTCATGTCCTTCCTGTGGCTTCCAGTCACTGATCTCTGGTGGTTTTTTGCTTGAACAAGAAAACACATTCATCTAGTATCTGACCAAAACTTTCAGGGACAATACTATTTAAATCCACTTACAGGAAAGAAATATTTTGTGAAAGAAAAGATAATTTGCAGAGATGCAGCTGTGCCACAGTGAAGACAACCTTTTATATGATTATGAAAAGCAGATTAAGCTCTTTGGAGCCGTATTATCTCCAGAGTCTCCATTATAGAGTAGAGTCCATGCTTTACCTACACATCTTCACATAATCAAAAGATCAGAAGACCTTCCAGGATGTTTTCTCCAAAACAAAGGAGTAGTGTGCCCCCAAAACTGAATTCAGATCTTTTTCTCAAAGGAAACAAACTGCAAGAAGCATTTAAATGTCAGTTTTTCTTATTCAGTAATTAGTGTCAAAATCTCTTAGGATTCACACTAGGCCAGAGAACCCCTTTACAGTCTGTTTCACTAGCACTCAGCAAAGTGCCAGTAGGTGATCAGAAAAAAAAAAGCAAAAAAACCTGAGATTGATGAACTGTCTAGTGATATCGAATACTAAACAGTAAATTCAATCCAGTGTAATAAAACTAACATGCTGTAGAAGTATGCTGAGTACTTTGGGAACTGTTATGCAAAGAATTCTACACAGTCACTCTCACGAACAGTGAGTAGCGGAATGATTGCTTCTTCTGGTTTATTTTAAGCTTTTTATTTTATTCATTTCTTTATTTTATTCATTCCTTTGGCCACCATAGGGCCAAAGATAGTGTGTTATATATAGTCGATGTTTAATAAATAATTGCCTAGTTGAATTGAACTAATTATAGCCTCCCTTATCTGGATCCTATTATGAAATAAATACTGAAATATTCCACAAAATGACCAGACTGTACTGCTGGCCTCTTAATTTTCCCTGAAACTCTGTATTTGGGGGAAGAGTGTTGTTTGTAGTCTGGTGCCCAAGAACTCAGCTGTTTACCGTCCTTTAAAACAGGACTTTTAGAATCAGTGTCAGAGTCCTGAGTCTTCCCCATTTGTGTTTTTATCTTGCCCAACCCTTTCCTCTATACCCAGTGCTCCATTCTCTGCAAAAGTTGAGGAGTGAGCAGAGGTCATTATGGATGTTGGCACAAGTGTGCTCATGTTAGTTTGTGACCTACCCCCCAGGAGAATTTGAACTTTAAATTTTGTTTTCAGTTAAGGAATGAAGGAGTTTGCCCTAAATAATTGGGATTTTAGTTTGCAATTGAGTGGTTGTATTTTTTTTTTCCTTTTGGGCGTACCTGGTTACTACTGTTTTTGAAACCTCAAGATGCAAACAGCTGTGTACTCAGCCCACCTGTAAGCTGAAATTATTGGAAAACATTGACCTTGGTTACTGTTTTCACAACCCATGCTACACACCACACATACAAACAATGCATTCATTCATTCAGCAAATATTTATTGAGTGCCTACTTTGGACTAAACACAGTCTTAGATGCTGGGGATACAAAGACTCACAAAGCCCAGTTCTTAACCTCAAGGAGCTTGAAATCTAGCAAGGAAGAAAAATGCAGACTTTTCCACAGCATTTATCACACTTGGTTATAATTTCCTGTTTTCTCTATTTCTCATTAGACTATGGAGTCCCTTCAGGTTTGCATCTCATCCACCCTGTTTGCTATTGTTTCCCTAGCATCAAGTCCTCTGCCTGGATAGTCAATCAACTTGAGGGCACAACTAAAATTGTGTAAATATAATAAAACTATATAAATAATTAAAATGGTACTATAAGGGTTGGGTTCCAGGCTTGCTATGCAAAGACAATGCTTCAGGAGTGCAGTGGTAGAAGAGACCCTGGCAAAAGGAGCATCGCGAGGACTTCAAGAAAAATGAGGAGTGAGGAGAGGACCAGGTTAGATTTGGCAATTAGGAAGTGTTATAGTGACTTTTCAAAGAGAAGGACTAAATTTGGGAAAGGGTTATGATCCAGGTTGTTATAAGTTGGGAATGAATGAGAATTGGATAAAATTGATTGATTTGAGTTGGAAAATGAGATAATCCATGGGGTGGGACAGAGTCTTTCATACTTATATAGAAGTGAGGAGATCTCCTCCCATGTTCTCTATCTGCTGTGGCAACTTTGTGTAAAGGAATGTATTCTCCACATGCATAATGGAGATGTCTTTACCTCTGAATCAGTTTCCTGATTTATCATAATTATTATAATAAATTTTCTATTTATCATAAAAAGCAATTGGGTAACTACACAGGTCAGAGCCAGGCCTAAGAGAAAGTTAGGTATAAAAGTTTCCTGATGTACCACATCCTGGTCATTTAAAAGTCACTCCTTTAAATAGTCACTGACTATCCTATCAGTTCTTTTCCTCAAAAGTAGCAACTCAAGGACCAACTTTCTCATTCCTTGACCTGTTCCAAAATATCTTATTCTTTCATGGATGTTAAATGATTGGCCATCTAATCTGTTAAAATCATACAAACAGAGCATAGAATACCTGAACTGGTTCTGGCTTCTCTTACCCTCCAATAAGTTTGCATGGCATTCCAAAGCAGAGTGCTGCCCACTGCTCAGTTTAAAACTGGATACCCCTGAAGGTCCTTTTGCCCTATGTAAGTGAAACATGTAATTTAAGATAGTCTGATTTAAAAAAACCTTTAAGATAGAAAGTGAGATTTTTCTTTCTTCTTCCATTTAAACTCACAGTTACCTTCCCCTTAGCCAGGAAATTGACATTATAAATATCACTGCCATATATTATAAGCCTAGAAATTTTATCATCTCAGGCCAAAAGTGAATGTTGAGATTTTGATATCTTACCTCTCTACCACATCTAAGTCTTTTTCTCAAAACTTCTGGAATGAAATATATTCTGGTTGAAAGTGGCTGTTAACAGGAGCTGCAGATATTTTTCCCAAGAGGGGAAAAGTGTGAAGCCAGAGCTAGGACTAATAAATCGGGACATGGCAGACAGACTGCACTCTATCTGCTAGGCAATGCATCCTTCCTGGAGTGGCCCATGAATGTGGTGTTGGAGGCTTGGGGGATCATCTGTAAGTGAGAATAACTCTGAGAGAAAGTAAAATAGGGATAAAGATTATGAAGGATGCTGGTATTCTGAAGAAGTTTAGAAGAATTCTAAAATGGGCATTCATTTCATTTTAAAGGTTTCTTTCTTACTGGTTAAAATATGTATATTTAAGTAAGTCTAAAACATAATGTATTTCTAAGACAAATGGCAATCAGAAAGTCACAGGTAAGCTGGTTTTATCCTTTATAAGATAATACAAAGAAGTCATTTTTTAGATTTCACATTTAAAATGGAACATTGTGATGTAGGTCTTATTTCTGTGAAACATCATATGTTAATTGACAACATGGGCAAGGCCAGCCACCTCCCAAGTTGGGTTAAATTTTCAGATGAAAGTGTCATCAGTCCTTAGCTGAGTCAAGGATTTTGGTTACTGGGGTTGAAATATAACACTTAGATTTCAATGATTCATTGAGTTGGTATCTGACCTAGCCTTGCAAGATTAGAA
Source organism: Neomonachus schauinslandi (assembly GCF_002201575.2). Taxonomy (NCBI): domain Eukaryota; kingdom Metazoa; phylum Chordata; class Mammalia; order Carnivora; family Phocidae; genus Neomonachus; species Neomonachus schauinslandi. The sequence continues at coordinate 140,372,519 of NC_058405.1, read as the reverse complement.
ATGATTGGTTTTCCTTATGTTTTACAATGTATTAGTTTTCTAGATAGGGCATAATATATTAACGATGAGCTCATTTTAAAATTATTTCTATCAGTTCAGTTAATTCTCATGATAAATTTTAATATTTTGAGAGGACACAAAGTATAGTATGTTTGAACATAACTTTTATATGTCACTGATATTTTTTAAAGTTTTATGAGAAAAATGGCTTTGTGATACCATAATGTTTTAGATTTAGGGAATACAAGCAAAAATATTGATGTATATGCAGTTAAATCACATTTTAAGTATAACTGAATTATTTTCTGCAACTCAGCTATGGGAATTGCTTAAACCTGATTTATGTATAATTTGAGTAAATTTAAAAATAAATTTTGTGAAATAGAGTTCCTTAAAATGGTGACATCAGGATAAAATATTTATGGGACAAATAGGTTTTACATATCAAAATTAGCAATTTTCTTTTTTTTTAAGATTTTATTTATTGAGAGAGAGAGAGGAAGCATGAGCAGGGGGAGGGGGAGAGGGAGAAACAGGTTCCCCACTGAGCAGGGAGCCCGACGTGGTGCTCGATCCTAGAACCCCAGGATCATGATCTGAGCCAAAGGCAGATGCTTAACCGACTGGTCCACCCAGGCACCCCAAAATTAGTAATATTCTAACAACTCACTGAAGGTTAGGATTTAGCCTACAGTATAATGCACAACGGCTGTTTGCCATAGGGTGTATGGGTATAAATAAGTTCTTTTTGGCACACTGTATACACAGAATCAACTTCTATCTTTATGGTCATACCCTGTGCTATAACTCATTTTCTGATTTTTAAATATTCAAGAGATGAACACTCCAAATATGGACTAGTCTGTAGATGCCCCTTCCTTTTCACAGAGCTCTAAGTCAACTTGAATCAACAGAACTACTCAAAGCCAATGTCCTTCCACCTCTCGAGTTACTCCCATATGCAAGAATCCCTCACAAGCCATAATCCTTTCTTTATCTGAATTCTTCATCCCTCATGGCACAGTATTGTTCACCTCAGCCAATTCTTTCTCATGCATACTCCTTTTCCCTCAGTTTTTACCCAATTATTGCATGAATATTGTTCTCTTCTTTCTTCTATGAGTGTGTCTTTTTAGTTGAGAAGCAAAAGCATTGCCATAATCACACTGAGAAGTATGTGCAAGATAATAGAAAATATATTTGGTCTCTGCCCCCAGTTTCTGGTACAGAGCTTTTCCTAAAACCTTTATAATTTCCTAAGTGATAAGAACACTAGGAACATCTTTTGTTCTGATATTTGGTCTTTGACCCTGGTTCCTGACACAGGACTCCTGAAACCCTTGTAATTTCCTGAGTGATAGGAATATCTTTTTGTCCAATTGAGGCAACTCTGGGTGGGCTTCTGGGTGGTTCTTGCATAAGGGCTGGCCACCAAGCCATGATTAGGAGCTTGGACTTTTCAGCCCTATCCTTGATTCTCTTGAAAAGGAGAGGGGCTGAAAATAGAGTAAATGATCAATCATGCCAACTTGATGAAACTTCCATAAAATCCCAAAAGAACAGGTTCAGAGAGCTTCTAGGTTCATGAACATTGGAGGTGCTGGGAGAGTGGTGCACCCAGAGAGGTCATGGAAGCTCCAAGCCCTTCCCACATACCTTGCCCTATGCATCTCTTCTATTTGGATGTTCATCTGTATTCTTTATTATATCCTTTTACTAATAAACCGGGGAATAATAAGTAAACTGTTTTCCTATGTTCTATAGCCACCTTAGCAAATTAATCGAACCCAAGGAGGGGGTTGTTGGAACCTCCGCTATAGAGCGGGTTGGTCAGAAACACAGGTGAAAGGCTGGGCTTGGGAGGTGTCTGAAGTGTGTGTGTGTGTGTGTGTGTGTGTGTGTGTGTGGTGGGGAGACAGTCTTGTGGGATTGAGCCCTTAACCTGTGGGATCTGATGCTATCTCTGGGTACACAGTGTCAAAATTGACTTATGCTGAAGAACACCCAGCTCGTGTCACAGAGGATTGCTTGGCTTGGGGAAAAAACCTCCATACATTTGGTGACCAGAAGGGTCAGAAGTGAAGTGTTCTGTGTGACCAGTAAAGTGACTTTCCTCCTTAGGAAGGAAAAAATCTGAGTTTTTCTAATAAAGTATAAAAATGCTGGTAATAGTGGTATTAAATAAAATCTAAAAGTTACATATGTTAAAGTGGAACTGAGAAAATAAAAAGCCAAGGCCATCTCCTTCACTGAAAAGTCTCCTTTAAAATCTTCCCTGAAGTTATAATCAATCACTATGCCCTTATCTAACTAAATGAAGGAAAAAATCAGCACTTAAAAATAAACAAAAATTATATCTTAGTTCTCTTTACTCTTTTTCTATTTTTCAATTCCTAGTTTACCATTTACTGTATTTCTTTTATTTTTTATTTCAGATGTTCTGCATTTCAACCTCATCAAAAATTAAATTGATATTTATGGGCTAATCTGGAAACCTAAATACAGTTTGTTTCACTACAACTATAAGAAAATATGTTCAAATTCCCATTGGCTGACTTATAAAGGGGCTTCTGGAACACAACTTTATGTAAGTTGCAGACATACCGTGTTTTAATCTTTGTTAATTCACCTCCTCCCTGGGTTAGGGCATAGGTCTATTGGCAGGTGTGCATGTATTATATATACCTTTGTGTGTATACCCTTTTTCACAATTCTGGGTTCATAACATTTATTCTTTCCTTCAATAGGTATTTAAATGCCTATTATGTAAAAAGTACAATTCTAGGCCTAAGGGACATCCAGAAATGAGGTTACTGCCCTCATAGAGCTCATACTGTATCAGAGAAACACATTAACCAAATTGCACAAATACATATGACATGCATACGGTGAGGGATGCTCTGAAGGGAGGTCATATAGCACTATGGGAGCATGTAACTAGGGATCCGCCTTGGCTCCAGGTCAGACGGGTTGCCTGGAGAGGGTAGTACTCCAGGTAAGATCTAAAGGGTGGGCAGCAGTTAGAAAGGGCAAAAGAATCTGGAGGTGGAGGGAGGGTGGGGCGAGGATAAAGGAGGAAGTACTCCAGACAGAGGAAACATGTTCAAAGACCATATTTGCTCAGGTAGTTTTGATAAGTTTTTCAAAGAGTGTCCACTGAGTAGCTAGAAGACGTTTAGCTTATCCTAAATCATGAAAATAGTTTGTAATCATACTAGAAAATCAGAAAGCATATATTTCGCAAGCACATGTACTTTTTTTTTTTTTTTTAGGTATGAAGTACTCATTAAGCCCTAACAATTACCCTGAAGATGGTATTATGAATATGGCAACTTTTCTACGGGGCTTTGAAGAAAAGGGGATAAAGAATGACAGGCCTGAGGACCAGTTGAGTAAAGAGAAAAAGAAAATTCTTTTCTCCTTCTGTGAGGTGTGCAACATCCAGCTAAACTCTGCAGCCCAGGCCCAAGTCCATTACAATGGCAAATCCCATCGCAAACGAGTCAAGCAGCTGAGTGATGGGCAGCCCCCGCCGCCAGCTCAGGGCTCAGGGCAGCTCCTGGCCAGCCCCAGCACCAACACCAGCGCAGGTAGGTGCGAGCGCCCAGGGCTCCATGAGCTGCTGGGAGAAATGCCGCTGTTCTAGAAAAGGAAGGCTTTGGAACAAGGTATCTTTCACTGTAGAGCTACCAGCACACTAATATGTATTCTTTTCCCTACAGTTAATTCCAAGAGCTGTTGGTTAATTCTGAGTGTGTGTGTGCCTGTATAAGAAATTCATATATATTATATTAGAATCAAACATTATACACACACACACACACACACACACAATGTTGTGTATTGGATCATAGACTTGGTCCTGTCTCTCCATAGGGTGTGAACACATCCTAATGTATTTTGAAATGTATTTAAAATAGATCAGTGATGTCACTTTTTTGTTCCCCCTCTCTGCAAAATTAGGCTTTCTTGGGTTTTCTTCATCTGCTTTCTATAGGGTAGTGTACTACTTGATAGTATATAAAAAGCGACAGCTTTATTTGTAACATCCCGTGATGCAGGAAGGGAGCATTAATCCTGAGCGGTAGACATGTTATATTCTTTTAGGGAGTTGGCAGCAATGTGCCAGTGGTGTTCTAACAATAGGAGCAGGCATTGCCAAAACCAACAAGGCTTACCTCTGAGCTCTGGCCCCGGTGCAAGCACCTTCTTGCCTCCTCTCTCATCTCTCACCCTGTCCTGTGGGTGGGTAGAAGCAGAAGCTTAGAAATTGTCACATTTCCTGCATCTGCCCTGAATCTGAGAAATAGTCTTTCAAATTCTTTATCTTATCCTTGGGCAGCCCTTCCTCCTCCCCATTGCTGGTCATTGGGTATCTCCACTAGGACACAACTAAAGAAGATGTGAAATTTACTGTGATCCGGGGTGAAAATTTCTACAAATAGGGGGTGTCCTACCCAGGTGTACGTGGGAGATCAAGAGAAGCCTCCTTCTGAATGTGGTGGAAGAGCTCCAAATTCCACTCTAGCAGACCCTGGGAGCGAGGCTTCACCGTGGAACGCAATGCTGCAGAGAAGCCATTTGTTGAAATTTTACTTGGGGCTGGTACATGGTTTTTGATTTTGTGAAGTTATGCCATGACCCATATTAAGCTCTAGTGAAAATTGTGTGTGTGCTGTGAAGAAATAATTCTTGCATTTCAAGCTAAACCTAACTGCTTTTTACTCGATGTGTGATTTAATTTCATTAAACTATTTTCCCCAGTCAGTAGTTACTTAGCATGCTGTGGAAGAACTTAAAGGAACTTCGAGGTTATAAGATACACATTTATTATAAGAGTGAAAAATTACTTCCCCATTTTGTCTTTATTTATTATGATGATAATGTAAATATTCACAGATGCATTAATGTATCTGTATATACATAGTAAGATAGAGTTGGTGTCAGGTTAAAAACTCATTTATTGTTTTATATCTGAATCAGAGAGCAAATAGTCTTGAGTAAAGGTGTGAATTGTATCTGTCAGAGCCTAAATATGTATGTCTAGATGGAGGTTAACCTGTAACTTCTAATTAGTGAGATGAGTGACTAACATTAACTGATCATATTTTATGGGCCATTTTCTGGTCCTTTCTGGGAATTTTCTCCTTTAATCCTTTCATCAACCCTGAGGTAGGAACTACGATTATCCCTAATTTGCAGACTAGGAATGGAGCACAGAGAGATAAAATAATTTGTCTAGGTTATATTGCATGGAAATGGCAGATCTAGAATTCCAACCATATTTAATTAGTTAATAGCGAAGCCATTATTCTTTGTCACTACTTTGCTGCTATTTTCTGCCATGCAGTAACACTCAGGTTAAATTCAGACCTGTGTGCTATAATATATTTGTGGTCACAAATTGTTGCTATCATGGTGAACTATCTCACTTTGATGGGTTTTGAAAATAGACATGTAAAGCTCCAACTCATGAGTTTCTCCATGCTAATGAAATTAGATGACATAAATTTAGCTAAGACATACACAGAATATTATGGATATATTCTACAAGTAAAATATAGCTCATCATCTAGTATAAGGCAATATTAATATATAGGAAAAATGGGTACAAAATGAGTCAGCTTTTCAAGTTGTACATTAGGTATAAAGGACAACTTTCATACACTGATAATATAGTCAATTATCCATTGTCAAAAGATGGGTTTAGCATATGATGAAAGCAAGTCACTTAATCTCTGAAAGTGGTTAACATTAATTCTCCCATTTGAAAAAAAAAAGTGGGTATAACAGTGTCTTTTTCTCTTAGACATAGATGTATGTACAAAGATGATCATGACATGATTTATAATTCCAAAATATTAAGTGTATCCCAAATGTCCAATAGGAGAAAGGTTGAATACCTTAAAGTACATTTATAAGATGAACGATAGAAACTAGAGTCATTAAAAATTGAATTTCTGAAGAATACCTAACGACAGGGGAATCTGTCCATGATATCATGCTAATTGAAACAGCAGGAAGTAAGGTGGAATATACCATAGTGCTATGTGTACATGTGCACTTATCTACTGCTTAGTCTCAACTCACCGAGAAGCAAGACTGACATGGTTTTATTTTTTCCAGTCACTTTCTTCAGTTTTGATCTATCAAACGCCTGTTTCCTGCCGCATAGCAGTTCCCTTAACACTTTCTCAGCCCATAACTTCTCACTTTTGTATATTCAGAGGGACTTTGATTTAAATGACTCAGCTCTATTTATAAAAACATCCATGTCAGAGCCAAATTAAGATTTGGCTAGATAGACCCTGGAGTTGAGAGTAGAGGATGGGATGCAGTTAGCTCTCAGCTTCCCCTGCTTCAACCTGCCCTTCTGCCCATGGAGGGATGGAGGTGTGGAAGTGGCCTTATCTTACAGCCTAGGCAAGATTGCAATGCTGTTCTTGATAGGAGATTGCTATTCTGGTGGTCTCTGGGTCACAAGTGCTCGTGGCAGAGCCTGTGGATGAAGAACTCCACCAAAATGTCCCTCAGGCATTGGGAGTCCCTGAGATTTAGTTGTATCTCAATTTACCCCCACTTTGTAGCAAAACACCCTTCCTCAATTGTGTATGCCTCTTTCTCCCACATTGTGGCAGTCCTGGGCAAGATTGTGTCTATTCTTATCTATGTATTTATCAACTCTTAGGGCTTGAGGGAATGCACAGAATACATCTAACAACTAACATTCTGGAGCTGTTGGGGCACGGGCAGGTAGAAGTGGAGTGGGGTGTGAGGGTCTCCTCCACATTTCTCTTCCTGCTCAGGTAGCACAGGGGAGACTGGGAAGTCCACTGACAAAGTAGGTACTTAATCAAGGAAAAAAATGCCAATCTTCCCTTTTTGCCCATTGCTTGGCTTTATGGAGTGTTATGGGCTGAATTGTGGCCCCCCACCCCCCCGCAGAAAGGGATATGTTGGAGTCCTAATCCTCAGTACTTCAGAATGTAACCCTATTTGTGGATAGAGCCTTTGCAAAGTAAATTAAGTTAAAATGAAGTCATTAGAGTTAGGTTGACCCTAAATCAATATGACTGATAGCCTTATAAAAAGGGGAAATTTAGACATACAGACACACAAAAAGAAAAGATGAGGTAGACACACAGGAAGAGGACAGCCATTTACAAACCAAGGAGAGAGATTTGGAACCAGTCCTTCTCTCAGAGTCCCCAGAGGGAACCAACCATGCCACACTTTGATCTTGGACTGCCAGCCTCCAGAACTGTGACTGATATATCTTTTTTTTTTTTTAAAGATTTTATTTATTTATTTGAGAGAGAGAATGAGAGACAGAGAGCATGAGAGGGAGGAGGGTCAGAGGGAGAAGCAGACTCCGTGCTGAGCAGGGAGCCCAAAGCGGGACTCGATCCCGGGACTCCAGGATCATGACCTGAGCCGAAGGCAGTCGCTTAACCAACTGAGCCACCCAGGCGCCCCGTGACTGATATATCTTTACCCAGTTTGTGGTGCTTTTGTTTCAGCAGCCCTAGCAGACTTATACACAGAGAAAAATGGTATCCCATCTTCCCCACAAAGGAGAAAAGTTGTGGTAGTAGAGATAAACTTCCCAAGAACTGTCAGTTTCAGAGGTAACTTTCCTTCTTCTCTGTCAGCCTTATTATAGAGTAGGGGTTGGTAAGGGTGGGAATGGGGTCCACAGCATGGTGGTTGAGACTTAAGCCATTTCTCTGAATAAGAAGTGACTGACCTCTAACAACTGGCAGTTCTTTAAACTAAGCTTAGAATTCAAAACCTTTAAATCTCAGCTTCTGGAAGAACAGGAGGACTCTTGTTCTATTCATGCCTGCAACTGACTAGATGAGGCCCACCCACATCATGGAGAGCAATCTGCTTTACTCAGTCTATAGATTTAAATTTAAAATTCATCCAAAACAAACTCACAGAAACACCCAGACAGAATTCAGAATAACCAAATATCTGGGACCCCATGGCCCAGTCAAGGTTTGACACATAAATTTAATCCTTACACTGTCATTTTCCCCTTAAGTTTTATAAATCATATTTGATGATTGAAACAAAAATTATAACCATCTGATACTCAAGACAATGATATTTAAAAGTGGGGAACTTCAAGGGACCCAAATGGTAGTAAGGTATCAGTACTTCATTTGAAGTATTTAAATGGTGGTGCCAGGAGATTGTGATAAGTATGTATATTGTAATACCCATAGCAACTACTCTGAAAACTTTACAAAGAGAAACAATCAAAAATAATATAAATAAATCAAGATGGAATACTACTAAAATTTTCAAGTAACTCACAGAATAAGAAAAGATAAACATAGAAATGAGAACGAGAGGAAACAAATAGAAAACAAATAATAAAACGGCAGACTTAAGTAATAACATATTGATTACCTTACATGTAAATGGTCCAAATACAACAATCAAAAGACAGAGATTTTCAGAGCAGATTCAAAAAATGACCCAGTTATATACTGCCAACAAGAAACTCACTGCACAGTCAATGATATATATAGGTTGAAAGTAAAAGTATGGAAAAGAATATGCCTTGCAAACAGTCATAAAAATAAAAAAAGCATGAGTATCTATATTAATATTGATAAGACAGACTTCAGAACAAAGAATATTATTAGAGACAAAGACATTGTGCTATGATAAAAAGTCCAATCCACCAGGAAGAAGGAATACATAATGATTCTAAGTGTTCATGTATCAATTACAGTTGAGGACTTCAGTAATTCTCTCTCAGCAACTGATAATATTACTAGACCAAAAACTCATCAAGGATATAGAAGATCTAAACAATATAATAAGCCAACAGGATTTAACTAATTTATTTAGAACTCCACCCAACAGCAGTAGAACATATATATATATTTTTTTTTTTTTTTTCAAATGCCCATGGAACATTCACTGAGAGGCCATATTCCAGGCCATAAGAGATACCTTAACACATTTAAAGGAATTGTAATCATACACAATATGATTACAGTATGTCTGTGATCATAATGAGGTTAAACTAGAAGACAATAGAAAACCAACAGGAAAATAACATATCTCTTAAATAACCTATGAATCAAAGAATAAAGCTCAAAGCAAAGAAAAAATACATCAAACTAGATGAAAATAGAAAACAGCATATCAATATAGGTGGGATGTAACTAAAACAGTAGAGAAGAAAATTTATATCACTAAATGCTTATATTTGAAATAAGAAAAAGTCTCCAATAAATAAGTCTCTGCATTAAGAAGCTAGAAGAGAAAAAATAAACCCAAACCAAGCAGAAGGAAGAAAATAATAAAGTTCAAGTGCAGAAATATCTGGTGTTGAAAATAGGAAAACAATAGAGAAAAATCAATGAAAAAAAAAAGCTGGTTCTTTGGGGAAAAAATCAATGAAATTTATAAGACTCTAGCAAGACTGACAAAGATTAAAAAGAAAGAAGACAAAAATGATATAGGTGATAACACTACAGAACTTACCACAATTAAAAATATAATAAGCAAATACTATAAACTTATATTCAGAAATTTGATAACTTAGAAGAATGCATAATAAAGCTCCCCAAAAAGAAATTTCTAGACCCACAGGGTTTTACTAGAGAATTGTGCCAAGCATTTAAAGAACACGAATTTTACACATTTCTTCCAGAAAATAGAAGAGGAGGAAACACTCCGCAACTTATTTTATGAGGTTATTATTACTCTGCTACCAAAATCAGACGAAGACAATATATAAAAAGAAAGCTACAAACTAATCTCTCATGAACTTAGACTTAAAATTTCTCAATAAAATATAAACAAACTGAATCCAGTAATGTGTAAAGAGAATTTTACACCATGACCAAATTGGATTTAGTCCAGATTTATAAAACTGGTTCAATATTTGAAAATCAATAATATAAAACATATCAACAGCTGAAGAAGAAAAATTGTATGATCATATCAATTGGTGAAGTAAAAGAATTTGAGAAAATTCAACACTCATTTGTGTTAAAAACTCTCAGCAAGTTAGGAACAGAGAGAAATTACCTCAACTTAATAAAGAGCACTACAAAAAGCCTACAGCTAACATCATACTAAATGGTGAAAGATTGTATATGCTTTACCCTAAGATCAAGAGCAAAATAAGGGTGGACAATCTGGAAGAAATGGATGAATTCCTGGAAACATATAACCTCCCAAAATTGAATCAGAAAGAAATAGAAAATTTGAACAGACCAATTACCAGCAATGAAGTTGAAATAAAAAACACCCAACAAACAAAGGTCCAGGACCAGATGGCTTCACAGGCGGATTCTACTCAACATTTAAAGAAGAGTTAATACCTATTTTTCTCAAAATATTCCAAAAAATAGAAGAGGAAGGAAAACTTCCAAATTCATTCTACAAGACATGCATTGCCCTGACACCAAAACGAAGTGAAAACACTACAAAAAGGGCCTACAGGCCAATATCCCTGATGAACATAGATGCAAAATCCTCAACAAAATTTTAGCAAACCAAATCCAATAATACGTCAAAAAAATCATTCACCATGATCAGTTGGGATTTATTCCTGGGTTGCAAGAGTGGTTCAATATTCAGAAATCAATCAGTATGATACATCACATCAATGAAAGAAAGGATAAAAACCGCAAGATCATTTTAATAGATGCATAAAAAGCATTTCGCAATGTACAACATCCATTCAAAATAATACCTTACATTTCTATACACTAATAAAACCTTCAACAAAGTAGGTTTAGAGGAAACATACCTCGACATAATAAAGGCCATATATGAGGACACCTGAGTTGCTCAGTCGGTTTAGCATCTGCCTTTGGCTCGGTCATAATCTCAGGGTCCTGGGATGGAGTCCTGTGTCAGGGCTCCCTGCTCAGCAGGGAGTCTGCTTTACCCTCTCCCTCTGCCCCTCCCCCCTGCTCATTCTCTCTCAAATAAATAAATAAAATCTTTTTTTTAAGTAAAGGCCATAGATGAAAAACCCTCGCCTAATATACTCAGCTGGGAAAAACTGAGAGCTTTCTTCCTAAGATCAGGAACAAGACAAAGAAATCTACTCTTACCACTTTTATTCAACATAGTACTGGAAGTCCTAGCCACAGCAATCAGACAAGCAAAAGAAATAAAGGTATCCAAATTTGTAAGGAAAAAGTAAAAATTTTCATTATTTGCAGATGACATGGTACTCTATATAGAAAACCCTGAAGCCTCCACCAAAAAGCTACTAGAACTTATAATAAATGAATTCAGGAAAGTCACAGAATACAAAATCAACGTACAGAAATACCTTACATTTCTATACACTAATAATGAAGCAACAGAAAGAAATTAAGAAATCAGTTCCATTTGCAACTGCACAAAAAATAATAAAATATCTAGAAATAAACTTAACCAAGGAGGTGAAAGGCCTTTACTCTGAAAACACTGATGAAAGAAATGCAAGACAACACAAGCAAATGGGAAGATACTACATGCTCATGGCTAGGAAGAACAAATATTGTTAAAATGTCCATACTGTCCAAAGCAATCTACAGATTTAATGCAATCCCTATCAAAATACCAATAGCATTTTTCACAGAACTAGAACAAATAATCCTAAAATTTGTGTGGAACCACAGAAGACCTCAAATAGCCAAGATAATCTTGGAAAAGAAAAAAAAGCTGGAGGTATCACAATTCCAGATTTCAAATTACACTGCAAAGATGTAGTGATCAAAAGAGTATTGTACTGGCACAAAAACAGACACATAGACCAATGGAACAGGTTAGAAAGTCCAGAAACAAACCCGTAATTGTGTGATCAAAAAAGGCAAGAATATGCAATGGGAAAAAGATCTTCAACAAATAGTGTTGGGAAAACTGGACAGCACCATGCAAAAGAATGAAACTGGACCACTTTCTTACACCATATACAAAAAATAAACTTAAGATGGATTAAAGATGTAAATTGAGACCTGGAGCCATAAAAATCATAGAAGAGAGCACAGGGAGTAATGTCTCTGACATCAGCCATAGCAACATTTTTCTAGCTATGTCTCCTGAGGCGAGGGAAATAAAAGCAAAAATAAATTATTGGGAGTACATCAAAATAAAAAGCTCTTCTGCACAGTGGAGGAAACAGTCAACAAAAATAAAAGACAACATACTGAATGGGAGAAGATATTTGCAACCGACATCTCTGACATAGGGTTAGTATCTAAAATATATAAAGAACATATACAAGTCAACACCCAAACAACCTAATTAAAAAATGGGTAGAAGACATGAACAGACATTTCTCCAAAGAAGTCATGCAGATGGCCAACAGACACATGAAAAGATGCCCAACATCATTCATCATCAGGGAAATGCAAATCAGAACTGCAATGAGATATCACCCTGTACCTGTCACAATGGTTAAAATCAAAAACACAAGAAACCACAAATGTTTGTGAGGATATGGAGAAAAAAAAGAACCCTCTTGAACTGTTGGGATGCAAACTGGTGCAGCCACTGTGGAAAACAGTATATCCATACTGTTTCTCAAAAAGTTAAAAGTAGAACTACCCTATGATCCAGTAATCTCACTACTATGTATTTACCCGAAGAATATAAAAACACTAATTTAAAAGGTTATATGAACCCCTATATTTATTTACTATAGCCATCTTATGGAAACAGCCCAGTTGTCTATTGATAGATGAATGGCTAAGGAAGATATGGTGTATATATACAATGGAATATTATTCAGCCATAAAAAGGATGAAATCTTGCCATTTGCAACAACATGGAAGGAACTAGAGAGAATAATGCTAAGTAAAATAAGTCAGAGAAAGACAAGTACCATCTGATTTCACTCATATGTGGAATTTAAGAAACAAAACAAATGAACAAAGGAAAAAAGAGAGACACAAACCAAGAAATAGTTTTTAGCTATAGAGAACAAACTGATGGTTACCAGAGGTGAGGTGGGCAAAGGGATGGGTGAAATAGGTTGATGGGAATTAGAGAGTACACTTATCTTGATGAGCACTGAGCAATGTGTAGAATTGTTGAATCAGTATACTGTACACCTGAAACTAATATAACACTGTGTTTACTGGAATTAAAATTTAAAAATTAAGAAAACTAAAAAATTAAAAAAGAGCAAGAGAAGAGTGTCCATTCTCATCTCTCTTATTCAACATAGTACTGGGAATCCTAGGGATATTGTTAAAATGGAATAAATAAATAAAGGCTTACAAATTGGAAAGGAAGAAATAAGACTATCTCACTTCACAGATGACATGATCTGTTATCAATCACGAAGAATTTTTGAAAGAATTCCTAAAACTAATAAGTGAGTTTAGCAGGATTTCAGGATAGAGAATCAACACAGAAAAATCAATTGCATATTTATATACTAAAAATAAACATTTTTGGAAATGCATTGGAAACTGCAATTTAAAAACAGTATAATTTAAAATCACATCTAATGAAACAAAATACTTAGATATGCAGTTAGAAATATGCAGGATGTGTATGTTAAAAATTACAAAATAAATCAAGACCTAAATAAATGGAGAGCCATACTATATTCCTGACTTGGAAAACTCAGCATAGCTAAGATGTGAGTTCTAAATTAGCCCATAGGTTTTATGCAATTCCTATTAAAACCCCAGCAAGGCTTTTGGAGATATAGACAAGCTTATTTGAAATTTATATGGAAAAATGCAGGCTCTAGAATAGCTAAAGTAATCTTGACAAAGAAGAATAAAGCAGGAAAAATTTCTACCCGATATCTAGGCTTACTATATAGCTAAAATTATCAAGAGTATTATTTTAACAGGGATATAGGCACATAGATCAATGGAAAAAACTATAGAACCCAGAAATGGATCTACACACTTATGCTCAATTGATTTTTGATGAAGGTACAAAAGCATTTCAATGTAGGAAAGATAGCCTTTTCAATAAATGTTGCTGGTGCAAGTGGACATCTATAGGTAAAAAAGAAAAAAAAAAAGAACTTTCACCTAAATTTATGCCATACACAAAAATTAAACCAGTGTGTCATAGATTTACATGTAATACATAAAAGTATAAACTTTTAGGAAAAAAAAATAGAAGAAAATCTCTGGGACCTAAGGCTGAACAAAGAGTTCTGACTTAACACCAAAAACATGATCCATAAGAGAAAAATTGATAAATTGGACTTCATGCAAAATTAAAAACTTTTGCTTTGCAAACTACCATGTGAAGAGGATGAAAATATAAGTTACAGATGGTAGAGAATATTTGTAAACCACATATTTAACATAGGACTAGTATCTAGAATATATAAAGAGCTCTCAAAACTCAACAGTAAAAAACAAAAAAATCCAATTGTGAAATAAGTAAAAGACAGGAAGACAAATTTCACTGAAAAAGATATACAGATAACAAATAAGTGCATGAAAAAGTGTTCAACATCATTAGTCATCAGGGAAATGAAAAATAAAATCACAATGAGATTTTAATATGTATCTGTCAGAATGGCTAAAGCAAGAAGTAGTGACAACACCAAGTGTTGGCAAAGATGGGGAGTAAATGGATCACTCATACATCGCTAATGGGAATGTAAAATCGTATAGCCACTCTAGAAAATAGTTGGGAAGTTTCTTATAAAACTAAACCTACATTTATCGTTCAACCCAGTAATTGTACTCTTGGAAATTTATTCCAGAGAAATGAAAAAAGTGTTCCCACAACAACCTGTATATGAATGATTAGAGTAGCATTAATGGTAATAGCCAAAAACTATAAACAACTCTATTAGTTTCCTGAGGCTTCTGTAACAAATTACCACAAACTTGGTGGTCTAAAACAGTACAAATTTATTCTCTCAAAGTTCTGGGGTCTAAATTGTTGAATCACTGTATTATACACCTGAAACTAATATAATGCTGTATGTTAACTATACTGGAATTAACATTTTTAAAAATTTAAAAATAAATTAAAAAAACAAAAGTCTGAACTTTGGCAGGGCTGCATTAACCTCCAGGGGCACTAGAGAGAATCCATTCCTTATATCTTCCACTCCCTAGTGACTGCCCTGGCAATTCTGGGCTTGTGGCTACATCACTCCAATCTCTGCCTCTGTTTTCACATCTTCTTCCCCTCTGTGTGGCTGGTCCTCTCCTCTTTGGACTATTTCAAATCTCCCCCTACTTCTTTTATAAGGACACTCACTTTTAGATTTAGGAACCCCCAGATAATTCAAGGTGTTCTCCTCATCTCAAAATCCTTTTCTTACTTCGGCAAAGATCCTTTTTCCAAATAAGATAATGTTCCCAGGTTCCCAGGATTTGATGTGGATATCTTTTGAGGGTGAAATGTTAAACTGTGATAAGCCATACATGGAATACTACTCTATAAAAAAAAGAAATGAACTATTGCTATACACAACAACTTGGATGAATCTCTAGGGAATTATGCAGAGTGAAAGAAGTTAATCCCATAAGTTTTTATACTGTATTATTCCATTGTGCAACATTTTAGAAATGACAAAATTTTAGGAATAGACAACAAATCAGTGGTTCTCAGGGGTTAGGGATGGGGGAAGTTGTCAGGACGGAAGTGGGTGTGATTATGAAAGGTCAACATAAGGATCCTGTGGTGGTGGTTACATGAACCTACATAGGAGATACACACACACAAACACACAAAGGAATTCAAGTATAAGTGGGGAAATCTGAGTAAGATTGATAGATGGTATCCATGTCAACATCCAGACTGGTATATTATTCCATAATTTTACAAAATGTGTAATCAGTGGAAGCCAGAATGAGCTCAAGGGAACTCCTTATATTATTTTATACAACTGCCTGTGAATCTCTAATCATCTCAATAAAAATTTCAGTTAAAAAATCTTAATAAAGGTGACCATCTAAAATACCCAGTCTTCTAGTAGCATTATCAGAGATGATAATGAGCACAAATTTGGGGATTTGGCTTTTTAAATAATATCAAGTGTCTTCAAAGATTAATAAAACACAATTTCTTTTTCTTTTTTTTCTTTTTTAAAGATTTTATTATGTTAGTCACCATACAGTACATCATTAGTTTTTGATGTAGTGTTCCATGATTCATTGTTTGCATATAACACCCAGTGCTTCATGCAGTACGTGCCCTCCTTAATACCCATCACTGGGCTAAACCATCCCCCCACCCCTCTCCCCTCTAAAACCCTCAGTTGGTTTCTCGGAGTCCATAGTCTCTCATGGTTCGTCTCCCGCTCCGATCCCCACCCCGTTCATTTTTCCCTTCCTTCTCCTAATGTCCTCTATGCTATTCCTTATGTTCCACATATTAGTGAAACCATATGATAATTGACTTTCTCTGTTTGACTTATTTCACTTAGCATAATCTCCTCCAGTCCCATCCATGTTGATGTAAAAGTTGGGTATTCATCCTTTCTGATGGCTGAGTAATATGCCATTGTATATATGGACCACATCTTCTTTATCCATTCATCTGTTGAAGGGCATCTTGGCTCTTTCCACAGTTTGGCTATTGTTGACATTGCTGCTATGAATATTGGGGTGCATATGGCCCTTCTTTTCACTACATCTGTGTCTTTGGGGTAAATACCCAGTAGTGCAATTGCTGGGTCATAGGGTAGCTCTATTTTTAATTTTTTGAGGAACCTCCACACTGTTTTCCAAAGTGGTTGTACCAACTTGCATTCCCACCAACAGTGTAAGAGGGTTCCCCTTTCTCCACAACCTCTCCAATATTTGTTTCTTGCCTTATCAATTTTACAATTTCTTTTTCTTAAGTATCCATATGGATATCTAAATGAATGACAATGTGATATGCTGAGAACAGTGATAGGTTTATACATAAGGTGGGTGGCACAGAGAAAAGGAATGGTTAACTTTATAGAGGTCAGGGAAGTCTTCCTCGAAGAGGTGATATTTGTGGTAAATATTTAAAGATGAGTTTCAGGTTATTCAAGGAAAAGCAACATTCCAAATCGAAGTGATTGCAATGTAAATGCATGTAGGGACAAACTACGGTTTATTGTTATTGGAGTGAAATATGATTGGGCGAAAAGGAGAGAAGATCCTTCAGGAAAAATAGAAAGTAGCTAGAATAGGAGAGTGTTCTTTGTTCTGTGGGAGCGTAGGAAAAAACACAGTTTCCCAAACATATATAAAAAAAATCAAGGGCAGCTGTGGGAATTCAGAGTTCTCCTAAGTTCTTCTATGCCACTCTGGTTTATGTCAACCAGGAACCTCCCCGATCAAGTCCAGACATCTCAGCTTGGTATTTTCCTAGGATATCACCTGGCTGTGCAGAGATTATTTTCCACAGCCCACAAAGAACTTCCCAAGTCCAGATAAATTTGACCACATTTATTCTCTATGTAGGATGGCTAAGGATGCTCATCTCGCCCTCTGCTATCAAAGGCTGAGACCTATTATCCTCAGCGCCTATTGCTGTGGTATTTTCCCACCAATTCTATCCCATTTACCATTCTAATTCTCTGAGGGGTATTTGAAATTAAAAAAATTAAAGCAATTGATGTGTGAATAACTGACAATCTAACTCTGTGGTTATCAAATTTTAGCATGCATCAGAATTCACCTGGAGGGTATGTTAGGAGGCAGATTGCTGGGCTCCATCCCCAAAGTTTCTGATTCAGTAGGCCTGGAGTAGAACCCGAGAACTTGCATTTCTAACAAGTTCTCAGTGGAAACTCCTGGTTTGAAATCACACTTTGAGAACACCAATCTGACCCAATGAGGAGGAATTGATACCCAGAAAAAGAGCTGCTTATCTCAGATAAATCTATAATTAGGAATTGGTCAGGAAAGAGAAAGAGGGCCTTCTTGTGTACCTTGTCTTCTGCTGGGGCATCCACTGACCCATGGAAGTAGAGGGAAGACGTCATGGAAATAAAGGGACATAGCCCCAAGAGCCCCATCAACCAAACCTTACCTCTAGCTGGGAGCTTTATAAGCAACTCTGTACATTCTACAGTATCCTAAACACAGTGAAGTTAGACCCGGCGGCCGTGGTTAAGTGGATGAATGAGGCTTTACCTTGTGCCAGGTATTGTGCTAAGGAGGTCACCTTATTTAAATTCTCACAACAGATTTATGAGGAAGGCACTATTATTACATACAATGGGAATGAGGAATGAAGAGGTTAGGTAACAGCCAGAAGAGGCAAGGCTGGGATTTGGAACAAGTTGGCCTAATTCTTTCGTGACCTGATTCGTCACCATGGTGTTCTTGCCTTCCATCTAGGGATGTAAGTTGGGTTGGGCAGAAATTGCCTACTTTGTGCTTACAGGTTACTGCTCAGACAGTGTACTTGATGTGGAAGTTGAATCAGAAAAGAGAGGCTGTAAGTTCTCTCTCTGGATGGACTAACATTTTTGCTCAGAGGCTTTCCCCTCCTATCAGTCAGGGATACATGATATTCTGATACCCACCCTGTCCAATCAGAAGCAGGTAAATCACCAGATAGAGTAATAAATGTTAACTTTACATTTTGTTCTCCTTGTGTTGTCAAGAAACATTTGTGCCTGTCATGGAGAATCAAATTGCCCCCAAGGATCATGGTGGGGAAGATTGATTATATTCTGGGGTTTTTAGAATCCATATTTCCTCAAAATGGGAAAGGATTCTTTCTCAGGGTGTGACCTTTGATCCTTTCATTGGCACTCATTTGGCACAAATAATATTTAAAACTATGAAAGGTCAGGCCCAGATTATGAAGGTTGAGCTGAACTGTCATATGAGGGACACATTTGTACTTGATTTGAGGTGCACTGGAGATAGGCGTTATCATGGAAAGACTGAAATAATGACGTTAGTTTTCACAACCCAACATGATATGTATGACTTTCCTCACATTATAGATAAGAAGCTTAGAGAGATTTGGAGGCCTTTCCAAAAGGCCACACAAAGATTCAAAGTCTAAGGTCTTTCTCACCCTCTGCATTACCTCTCATAACTTTTTGCAACAAATTCTTCACAAAGTAAAAATGAAAAGAATTCATGACTACTTCCTTGTTATCTAATGTTTGGTTTTCCCAGTTGCTACTAACTGAATTGCCCATTTTCTTTCTCACCTTCAATTAATTCCAAAAGAATTTCTAATCTCATTGAAGTTGAAGCTTTTAAGACTAAACAGGAGTTAGTCAAGCAAAGAGAGTGGAGAAATATTGATTCAAAGGGAATAAAGAGAATGTTTAAAATCTTAAACTGAGAAACAGTTTGTCATATCCAGAGAAGCTGAGATGTGGCTGAAACTGAGTGAGAAAATCAGAAGCAGAGACAAAATTTGAGATAGTAGCCTTCAGACATTTTTTTTAAAACAATGCTTTATTTCAGTCACGATTCTCTGGATCAGAGATTGGAGCTGGTCTCACCTAGGTGTTCTTGTCCTGGATTCACAGGAGGTCACTCATGCAGCTGCAGGTAGCCAGCATGTCAACTGGGTTGGACGGTCTATGACTGCCTCACACACATGCATCTGGAAGTTGGTGCCAACTGTGGGCTGGATCATTCTCACCAGGAGACTCCTTCACCCAGTCCCAGAGCAGCACCGTCAGTCAGCAAGAGCAGAAGCTGCAACCACTCTGGTCTTTTGGTCAGAGCTTGTCACAAGACCAGCTCAAACTCAAGTGGTGGAAATATTGAGTCCGCCTCTTGATGTGAGAAGTGGCATCTTTTTTGTGTGGGCCTTGAGTTTGAGTAGATTTTAAGCTGAGGATACTTTGGGAGCAGGGAGAGGTGAGGTTTGAATGATATAACCAGGTGATTTGCAGCAGGAAGTAGAAATAATTACTTGGAAGTAAAAATGGAGAGCAAGATCAGAAAGTGGGTTGTGGGTTGGAACGTTATATAATGTATCCTTTTCCTCGCTGCGCCATATTCTGAGCTTCTCTTTGATGCCTCCAGGATCTTCTAGGATCCTCAGCTGTTTTTTTCCCCCCTCCCATCTAATGGTCTCTTATTTTCATTCCTATTCTACATTCAAGAATCAGCTACTAGGGTCAGGACACTGTGATAGGTATTATAGCTATTAGAATATGTGTATGGGTTTTTAAAATCATAGGCCAAATTTCTCACACTGCCTCTCCTATATATTTAAAATGACATTTTGTCCTCAAAAGTGTTCTCTCAATTTTGAACTTTAAAAATTAAACCTGAAACAGTAACACTATAGAATCACCACAAGATGGTGCCACAAGTATATTGAAAGTAAGCTATTTTCCTCATTTCCTCATTTTTTTGCTGGAACTTATTAATGAGTATGGAAAGCAAAGAAATACTCACAAAGGGGTGAGCATGTATGTGAACATGCATGTGTGCATAGGAGCATGCTCATTTGGCAGACTCTTTTTGAATATCTTCTGTGCATTAGGCAAAACCTGTAAGGGAGCTCCCAGGTGGTGGCAAGTATGTGTCACTCCTGCCAAAGGGTGGGAGGGAGAAAGGGTCAGTGGAGATTTTTCTTCACTTTTCAGGAATAAAAATTGTTGCTTAAATATCATAATATGCTCTCTGTCTGGGAAAAAACAAGTTGTAGTTCATTTTAAGAGGTATTAGATATGAACACTAATGTTTAACAACGCAAACTTCAGTTTGTGTGATAGATGCAGAGATAGGGCTAGAATTTATCAGCATAATGTCTTACTTTTGTAGTAGAAACATATAGCTTAAAATACTTGCTTTTTCCTAATTTTTGATGAGTCAGTTTATCACTTAACTTAGTTATGACTTAACACAGTCATTTATCACTTAAGAAATATTTTGCAGGGGCGCCTGGGTGGCTCAGTCGTTAAGCATCTGCCTTCGGCTCAGGTCCTGGGATCAAGCCCCGCATCGGGCTCCCTGCTCTGCGGGAAGCCTGCTTCTCCCTCTCCCACTCCCCCTGCTTGCGTTCCCTCTCTGGCTGTGTCTCTCTGTCAAATAAATAAAATCTTTAAAAAATATATATATATTTTGCAAAATACAGGTACTATGATGAAAGTATAACAAATCATTGACAAAGGGAAGTCTCAAAGTCCATAGAAATCTTTTCATGGAATTATTATTATACAGCCCACTTAGTAGATAGAGTCCATATAACTTCCTATAGTTTTTTATAGGAAAACCAGACTTAGAAGGGAAAAGGATCTTGGCTTAATATATACTAACTTGGGTTCTAAAGAAGAGGACATTTGCTTTCCTTAGTATAAATCCCTATTGATAGGGCCCAAGAATTCTCTTACTTAGAGTAATTTAGACCCAGTGATGATACAGTAGAAAAAATATTATCATACTTTTCTGGCTCTTTTTCTTGACCAGAATTGATCATTATAAGTTTCTAAGTATTTTACAAAATCCTGAGTCTATTCTTCTAAATAAGCATAGAGTTAGTGCCCCAATTCATACTCCCCAGGTAAATTCAGTTGGTATTTGTAAATAGGGCTTATTGAGGTTCCTTATGAATGAAAGTAGAGCAATTCAGAAATAGAATGAAGGCTCAAGTTATAACTGCAATCCCCAAATGCTTTGGGACAGAACCCCAGCCATTTTGGATGGTGTCAGAATTCTAGAACATTTTAAGGTAGACCTGAAAAAAGTCATTATAGAACAACTCCATATTCAGTACATGTGGTTAAAAACTGTAAAAAGGGTATTCATTATGTAAGTACAAAACTCTAAGGAATTGACATATAAAGGAGTTTTAAAGGAACTTTTTAAAATAAAGAATTAAAAGGAGTGTCTGGCCCTTTTTTAGTGAGGACAGATAGTCTTGCTTTAAGAATGCTTTGGACTATGGACTTTTACATGTATTTATTAACAGGTAAGTGTTATTTTATATAAGTATTGGCTTTCAGATTTTAAAAACCAAATGCTGACACTTTTCAGTATGGAACTGAATCTTAGACAATGACGGAAATTGTTTGGGTGGCTGAGTGGTCAGAATTATCAAAGGCCACCTTAAAATCTGTTACCTGATTTTGTGTATGTGTGTATGTTATCTGATTAATCTGTGGAGAAAGGCTTTTGGTAGCTGGTTCAGTAGGAATTTAAAATCAGTAAGTTCAGATTCTCTTGGTGAGTTAAATGTGGGGTCATCCTGACTGACCAACTTCCTTCACACGGATATTCCACTTTCAGAGCCTTTACAGCATCATAGCCAAGGAGGCTGTTGGACGTTTTTCCGAATTAGACATCCCTGTGAAATGTTATAACTGACAGTGCGGTTGGTGTTCATCCTTGTGCTTATGGTTTCTCTGGAGCTGGTTCTTTGGCCAACTATGAAACATGTTTGCTTTTCTCTTGATTACATGAAGAGTTTGGAGGATCTCAGTGGGCTGATTATTGGTTTTTTGTGTGTTGTTTTGTTTTTGGCCTGAGTGTGATGGCATTCACATCATGTAGACCCATTTCAAGAGCCTGCCCTCTAGTGAGCCAGCCTTGCAATCCAGAGACTCTTGGCCAGTAGAGGCTAGAAGTTTATTTGTTCTTATGTGGACATGATGTAAAAGATATAAAGAGATACTGATTTTGATCCTGGGGAGTTACCTACTCTGGATAGTCATTTGCTTTTAGAAGCTGCAATAACTCTAGCAAACCCCCAGGGCACTATTTAGGTTACTAAAGAAAGAATTCACTAAATTATGTTGTACTGTCAGAAATGAATAAGTGCAGTTTTCTTCTTCACAGGGAAAATGACTTTGTGACCATATTCTAAATGCTAAAATTAGAGCCACACATTCTGTTATACTTTGTACCGTGAATAGGAAGACCAGTATTCTCCTAAATGCCTCTGGAACTCTTCTCCACTGCAAGTCTGGGCCCCAAAGGTCACTCATTTTTTTAATAAGAATTGTATATATTTAATATGTGCAACATGACTCAATATACATATACATAGTGGAATGATTGCTGTAGTCAAGCGAATTAATATATCCATCTCCTCATTTAATCACTCCTTTGTGTATGTGTCATGAGAAAAACTGAAATCTACTCTCTTAGCAAAATTCCAGTATTCAATACAGTATTGATAGTCATCGTGCTGTACCTTAGCTCTCTAGACTTATTCATCCTACATAAGTGCATCTTGGTACCCTTTGACCACCGCATGTTCAAAGATGATGAGTGTTCTATAGGCCCAAAGTCTTAAGTCCAGGGTCAGTGTTATCTTAAAGTTCTTTAATGTACCTACTTCAAAAAAGGATTTGGGAAATATACTCACAGGACAGCTCCAAGTAAACACAACATAATATTCATGTTTGGGGGGGAGGAATATTCTTTTTAAAAATGAGTTTTAAGGTTTAATAGTTTGAGAATTGACGGTAAAGAACATTACTACATTTTTTTTCTACAAGTGATTTGAAGAACTCTTACATCAAATAGTACATGGCATGTAACAATAAAATAGGGACCTTTACTTCATAAAGCTTATTTTTGTTTGTGACGTTCTCACACATGATGTTTCACATTATGGATGTTTTGATTTGGGGTACAATGAGAAGAGAGTGAGATAACCCAATGTTTTATGCCTCATTATGAAAATACATCCTTCCTTTTAAAATTTTCTTTTGAAAATTATAAAGTACATTGCTAAAAGAAATATTTTTGTCAAGTGCCTTTCACATTACTGGGTATAAAGTAGTTCATCAGTGAGTGTTTGATATTATTGTCATTGTGTTTCATTTTTTTTCTCGACACAGTAATTCTGAATGGCTTCTTCTTACTTTCTGCTCCTGTGCCCTAGTCTCATCATCTTGCCTTACATCTCCATCTCTGCTCTGCTTTGTGTCTCAGTCTTAACAGCACCGTCTCTCGTATTTTTTGACTTTCCTGTCAAAACAACACTAATCTCCAAATCTCTTGTTCAAGCAAGAGAACATGTGTTTAGGTACCCTTTTCCAATCCAATCCCTGTAACAGTTTAGGTAAACATTTTTCCAGGTCTCCTAACCTGCAATTCTTGCAATCCAAGAAGCCCTGAAAATCAGAAGGTTTTATAATTCGTATTGGTGACAAAACCTGACCTGAACTGATAGGAGGTTAATTATAGTCTTTATTTATCCCATCTAGTATGAATATGCACATGTTTTGCTGTAGAAATGTTAATGTGTCTGACTATAGAGTGTTGCCCCAGACCCCACTGGAGGCATTACATAATTCATGGTCTCTGCAGAGTATTATCTTTCTAAAATCTGAAAGCATTTGAATTCTGAAATGCATCTGGCACTAAGGTTTTAGATTAGGAATTAAGGACCTATAATCAAATATTATGGTTTCACTTTAAACTTTTATCTTATTACTAGGGAGCTGCATGTATGGTAATAATAAAAAGAGTTTTAGGCGCACAATCTCTCATGAACTATTTTCTAAGACTAGAAAAGCACACACATAGATAGAGACAGAGACAGAGAGAAAACACTGAGCAGTTGCTCAATCAGTGAATCATGAGGCACAAAATGAATGGAATTCAGGTAGCAGAAGTAACTGCAACAGGATAAGTGCATTTTCCTGTGACATGGGCAAACATGCTTGTGTGCATGACCACTCCATGTATGTCTATAACTGTCTCCAAGGAAGGGGTTCTAACCGGTGGCCTATTTGGATACACACATAGAGATATAATGCAGATACCTATGGGGGTGCCATGTTTAAAGTTATTCCAAAATGCTGTGTTACATAAATGTATGTTAGGCACAGTGCTTATTTTTACACAGATGTTTTGGATTTAGTAGATACTACTAAATGTGGCACCTGAGAGCTAGTGGTGTTACTAGAATTGAACACAGTCATTTACCAAAGATCCTCAAATCGGGGTTGCCTTTATTGGATCCTGCTTTGCCCTGTCTTTAGAGTCTCAGTGAGAACCTAAAACCCATCTTTGAAAATCTGAGTAGAACCTTAAATGTGTTCTTTGTGAATGCTACTTACTAGGAATTTCTTCCAGCTCTTTTGTGATTTTTGATAAATGTTTCATGTCCTTTTTGCTTTGCACTTTGCATGTGTCAAAGCTCTATATTTTGTGACCTCAAATCATTGTTGCTACTTTCTAGGATATTCTACCTTTTACCTTTTTAAGAGTTGTCAACTGTCTCTTGCATCTTATGTTTTAGTACTGATAGAGAAAAGATGGTGAAAGGTAAAGGTATAAATTTGGGAGTGGCTGGGGTAGGGATTTTCATGAGCTATAGAGTTAGAAAAAAATAAGCGGTCCAGAACTATGGGGTTAAAAATATTCTTTACTTTGTATGTTTATTTTCTTGTTAGAGCACATTTCAATCTTTATTGTTTAAGAATTTGTCTTAGAGTAAATTGGATAGGATTTTGCCCTGGTGTTAGCATATTCCTGCACGCTTTTACTATCATTATTATTTTAATTTAGAGATAAGCAGTTAGGGGTTAAAGTATATTTAATTTGTTCTTTACTGGACATCTACATCAAATATATGGAAATTTTTTTTGTTATAATTGTGATAGCCTCTAGTGATTTTATTTATCTGTAGAAAAGTCCCAGGAACCTACAGCTATTTTGATTTTTGCAGCTTTTATGGTAAGTCCTTATAATATATACTACTGATTTCTTCTCTGCATCCTGCTCATTGTTGAAAAGCCAGAGCTATTTTTAACATTTACACAATTTCAGTAGATGATTCTTCCTTCCACAAGGTTTGGTGCTAAATCTGTGGAGCCTTTCATAATCATATCCTTTTTGTGGTTTGCTTGAATTTGATCACAGTGGCTGATTTCATGCATTGATAATGAAGGCTTAGGTTGCCTGTTTCTCGGCATAAATCCACTCAGACTTGTAGGTTGACAGTGCTTCTGGTTTCAGCACGCGTGGAGATATAGAATTGAAATTGCTCTGCTTTCTTTACAAGTGACTCAGTGTGCTTGTCCTTCCCTAAAATGTTGCCAGCGTGTAAAGGATTTTCAATGAGCAGTGCAATAAGCAGCATCTGGGAAGGTTTGGAGCTGCACTGATATAGCGTGGTACTGTCACACAGATAATCAGGGCTGGAGCCAAGTCTCAGTAGCACGGTGCATCACACTGGTCACATACTGGAAGTTTTGTTTATCCAACTTGGTTGCTCTCAAAGCTGGTGAAAGCCCAGCCAGGATGTGGAGTGGACTTCCTAGCAGAGGTGAGCATTTTTATTCTAAAACTTGGATGCGGGATCTGGTGTGTCAGTAACAGATTTTTATGCTGTGTTGAATCCTGTGGAGTTATCAATTGTGTTTATCGTGTTGCACTGACAGATTGGAAAGGGCACCACTGAGGAGCAAGATATATGATTCTTTAATTTTATTGGGAAGTAACTCCTTAAATGCACGGTGTGATAGCATTCTTTTTTTTCTGTGCTAGCTGTTTGCCGAGGACATCTTAACAGTAGGTGACTTCCTTGGCATTTTAAACATTCAGAACAAGTCAGTGATATTATGCAATTTGCTGTCATTACTGAAAGTAGGTAATTAGCAGTGCTACGATGTGCTTCAGGTGTGTGTGTATATATATATGTATATATATGACTGAACTAAATGTACTTTGTAGAATTTTTGACATGAAAAATAGGAAACAAGTGATGTTTACAAGATAACTAAGAAAGTAAGTGAAATGGATTACATACTGGACTTGACACCTTGTTATGCTTAACATTAATAATTAGAAGTTATGACCTGTCATGCACTGGACAACCTATAGTAATTGATTTTTAGAGACAGTATACTGAATGAAAGGAGAAAATTAATAGCATTTCTTCATAAAGCATGTTTTAATTAGATGTGACATTTTAAATGTAGCAGATTTCATTACTTAAATATAACTAAAGTAGCTACACTCACCCGGAAAGTTAAATTAGTAGATCACCATGCCCAGAAGGGTCAGATGTGGCATTATAAGTATAGAGTATTTGCAAGCCAACTAGATAAGGGCGAGCTCAAAGTTAGCCCCCGAGTAGATGGAGTCCTATTGCTTAGGCTCTTCTAACTCCAATTCCTACACCATGAGAAGCTGTTTCTAAAGAAGAAAGGACTAAGAGTTATGATGTATTCACAAAGCAGTATGCTTATTAAGTGTCGGTTTAGTATGTTAGGTCTGCAGAGAAATCTATTTTTATTTGATTGGAAGCTAACATGGCACATGGGGTATGTATTTATATATGTGTATCTGTTTTTCCTGCTAAATTTATTTGAGGCAGCTGTTTTATAGCTTTCAACTCTGAAGTTATAGATAAGTGTGTATTCGTTTGACAGAAGATTCGAGAACCCCGTTTACTGCCAGTACATGTAAAGCTTGGCTAAGCAGACGCATCAGGAGCAAACCATTTGTGTTCGCCAATCTGTCTCAGCAAGTCCCAGGGCCACTATCTTGCTAGAAGCCACTGTGTGCTTTTGAAAGCATGAAATTAGTTTTATACTGAGCACATGGTTTCTCATTTAGCAGCTCTTTTTATGGTAATGGTCAATTTATGGTTCACTGCCAGGATTTCGGTGTTCTGTCAAAGCTGATAGCTTCTGCTAAGGTGTCTCCATGAGATAAATTTTTAAAAAGCAGAGGGAGGGGGGCACCTAATTAGACCCTCAAGAAGAGACTCTTACCTTCAACCTTGTCTATTTTCTGAATGCACTTTCATTTCTCCGAAGTTCCTTTATGTTTTTAATCCAAAACCTACAGATTTAAAGTTACTAACGTTTATCATTTTGGACTTTCCTTGACATGTGACATCAAAATAGCTATGTTTTGAAATGTGAAGTATTTGTTCATCTTTTTATAATGCATTTGGAGAAAACCACTCTATTAGTGCTGACCATATTGCGCAATTCATCATTGGACTTAATCTGCTTGTTTGGTAATATATCCTAGAGCAATGCTGGAGAGAAGACAAGGCTTTTATATATTTTAGAGTTGGTATAAAGTACCCATACTTTATTATACATGCATGTACTATGAGAAGGATTAGTTAAAGAATAAAACTAAACAGTCTGAAGATATATTAAAAATGTTGAAAATGTCTTCTTTTGTATAACTGCCTCAACTTAAAAAGTAAAAGCTTTCAAATACTAAAATTAGATAAATATTAAAAACAGTTTTTGTTTCCACAGAGTGATAATAGATGAAATGTACTTAAAAATGTTGTAGTAAGGATTTTCTTAGCCTTTTCTTTCCACCAGAAAAAAAAACCCTTGTTGAAAGTTTTGCTAGTCATAATGCATTTTGAAATAGAGGTGGTCAAAATTCACTACCAGGACATTTAATGAAGTATTTATTCTTGTGTTTTTTCTTTGTATGGTGGTAATGGATATATACAAGTAGATTAGGGTACACATTAGAGTGGTGCTATTGTACTTATTTTTTCAAATGGCCTTGACAGTGGAACTGAAAACACTCCTGAAATCTTGAATTTCATGATTTTTTTTCTTGTTAATCCATTGATTCTTGCCTACGTTAAGTGATTTCACATGATAAAGGATCCATGATAAAATGATATTTATTGAAATGTAAGCATATGATATGTGCCATTGTAATTAGACGATTTTCTGATTTTCAGTGAAGCATAATTTTAAAAAACTTATTTTCCTTCCGCTCTTTTGGAGATGTCATGTTACAAGTCATCATCAGCTCGTCAGGGGGATTTTGTTTTAGGTTTTGACTTACAAATAAGTATCTCATATTTCTCACTCCCCAAAGCCTATGAAGCAAATTGGGTTTGTGGGTTGAGAATTAGAAGATTAGAAGGGCATTGAGATTTTTTCTTTGAATTTCTGATGATACAACGTGTTTAATAAATGAAACCTTAAAAGAAGTTTTAGAATGTCAGAATTCTCCTAGAATAAGTAAAATTTGTTGTATTATATAGATCATAGAAATTCACTAGATGAAGCAAAGGGTAATTTAGCATGTCTGCCTAAAATCTTAGCAGCAATTTCTCTTTCACAAGAAGTAGGATTTAGAAAGTTATCATGAGGATGTGAGATTCTCATGTATCTCTGTGAAATTTACCTGCATCTTTTTACTTTTGTATCAAGAGCTAGCAACCCTGAATTTCCTTCAGCAGGTTTTAAAAATGATTAGTTATGAAACATGGCAGATAGTAAAGTAAGTAGTAAACCTACTTTAATTGAGAAACATTATGACAAAATCAAAGTACTCTCCAAGTTTGGTGAGATTTCCTATTGTACAAATACAGTAATTAGTTTGGACTAATTATATAGTTGGTAGTTTGTTTTGAGGTTTGTTGCTGTGGTGATGAATACTTTTTATTTTTTTAATATTTATTTATTTATTTAGATGTAGTGTTCCATGATTCATTGTTTGCACATAACACCCAGTGCTCCATGCAGAACGTGCCCTCAATACCCATCACCAGGCTAACCCATCCCCCCACCCCCCTCCCCTCTAGAACCCTCAGTTTGTTTCTCAGAGTACATAGTCTCTCATGGTTCGTCTCCCCCTCCGATTCCCCCCCGCCTTCATTTTTCCCTTCCTACTATCTTCCTTTTTTTTTTTTTTTTTAAACATATAATGTATTATTTGTTTCAGAGGTACAGGTCTGTGATTCAACAGTCTTAACACAATTCACAGTGCTCACCATAGCACATACCCTCCCCAGTGTCTATCACCCAGCCACCCCATCCCTCCCACCCCCCACCACTCCAGCAACCCTCAGTTTGTTTCCTGAGATTAAGAATTCCTCATATCAGTGAGATCATATGATACATGTCTTTCTCTGATTGAATACTTTTTAGTATAAGTATGTCCCAGGCAATATTTGGGACATACTTGTACTAAAAATTACTCATTGTTTAGCTGAATCAAATTTGACAGGGTCTCCTATATTTAACATGGGAACCCTATCTAGTTTCTAAATAAGAAGGTGAATCTTTACTACCTAGAAAATTGGGTCTGCCAAAGCCAAAATGGAGGCTTCGCATTCCTGTAAAAGCAGTTTCTACTCTTGGAGTTTATGCCTAGAAATTCCAATGAAAAGAAAGTTTCCATTTGAGAAACCTAAAATGGTATTAAAAAAATAGGATTGGTAGAGCAGAAATCATGAGCAAGGATGTGAAAGCCTTCTATAATTACTAAGATAAAACAATAAAGACAGCATATTAAATAACAGTTGTCAGTAACATTTTAAATAATAATGAGAATTGTACAATTAATGTTCAGTTGTTATTCTTTACCAACTAGAACATTTTCAGGATTGTTATCCTTTAATAAATTTGAGATTCTTTTAAATTAACTATATTTTGTTGTAGTTAAGATGCATAATGAGAAGCCCCTCACATTATTCAATGTGCCACAGCTGAGTAAAAGAGAATAGAGATAAGATTTATTGTGTTACCTACTAGGTGCCTCATACAGTATCAAAATATTTATAGACAGGTTTTTATTGAAGAACTACTTTTTAATGTATTAATGTAATACCCATGGTACACATGTTAAGCTATTTATCAAAAAAAGTCCTTTTCCCAGCCCAGAGTTACTCCAATTTTAACTTCACCGGAACAGAGCAGAACGTTCCATCCTGGCTCTGAATGTTACTTTTAAATATCTGGACAACCTCCCCACAGGGAAATAGAGGAATAAAGGTTCATTTTCCTTTATCTCACCTAAGGCTATATTTTAAAATCCTCTTTGCTCACTCAGACTTTGCATTACCTTTCTTCTCACTTTTCACTTCCTAGTATCTTCCTGTCCCCGCTATTTTTTATAAATATCCCCATGGAGAGTGACTAAACATCAATGCATAATTTGATTCTCAAGATGAGAAAAAAATATATAGAAGTAAACTACTTATAACAGAATTTTGTGTAAGGCTACCTTGCAGTTGACTAGTAAATAATGCAGAGATGTTTAGGGTAATTTCTTTAAACTAACCTTTTTGTACCCAGTCTAAAACACCACCTCAGTTCTCTCTCTGTCAGTCATGTGACATGTCAAACCAGAAAACCAATTCTGAGTCCAAATTGATCAGTTGAATGTGAGAGCAATTAACTCAAGTTTTGGAAATGGATTAACTCTAACAGCCCAGTAAAGAACTGTTCAGTAAACCATATCTTCTTTCAATTAAATGGTACCCCCCGACACACAATGACCTAGTTCGTTTCTCAATGTCTGTTGTTCTACAGGACAAATTCTAATTTACTTCCAATATTTTCCTGTCTTTTAACAGTATACCACTATTTCAATCTGATTATTTTGGATCTCAAAAGATATTTTTTGCCTTCTCTTACCAATCTATTTTCTGCTTTCACCTAGTCATAAATGTTACTGTATTATGCATTACTTCTTCTAATTGTTCTAGATTGTATTAGTGGCTTTTTCTGGTATTTAAACTATGTTCTTTGGGAAAAGTTTCTGATTCTTCTTTACCTGAAAGATCACTACTTTAGTCTCCATGTCAGCTCCAATGTCCCCCTACTTATGTCAATCTTTTTTGACCTTGTAGTCTGTTTGTTATGGCAAAATACCAATGTGAATTCATAATCTAAATTTTAATAACTAAATATCTTCAAAAAACATTTTTTCTAACTTGTCCTCAAATTCTTAGAAAAGGCACTAGTAAGTTAAAGTTGCTAGTAGTTTGAGGGATTCTGTTTCTTTTAATTTCCTAAAAGATGAGACTGCTCAATAGCTATATTTTCTTGACAAATGGCAATTGAATAATAAACAGGTGCCTCCCACAGGGAATGCCTATTCTGTCAGAGCGAGGAATCTTCATCTTCTGATTCCATCCAGGGAGTCGCAATACCACCAGGCTATTTAGCCAAACATCATTTTGCTGACATTTCAAATTGGTGTGTGAATTTCATTTGGACATCTATGGTAATTCTACTATTTTTCCCCCTCTGATTCACTCTTTGGTAGTGTTGGTTTTTTAGAATGTGACGGAGGTAATGACTTTACATCTAGAAGCCTTCTGTTTCTTCCAGCAAGTTAAGGTTGTATTTCTTTTTTTTTCTTAAATATTTATTTATGTGAAAGAGTGAGAGAGAGAGCACGTGTGAGCAGGGGGGAGGGGGAGAGGGAGAGGAATAAGCAGACTCCCTGCTGAGCAGGGAGCCCAACGCAGGGCTCAATCCCAGGACCCCAGGATCATGACCTGAGCTGAAGGCAGACACTTAATTGACTGAGTCACCCAGGTGCCTCAAGGTAATATTTCTTTACTCAAATTTTTTCTTGGAGAACCAGAAAGGGGAGGTTGAATTTTGAAGAAATTCAGAATATTCAGGAGTAAGCAGATTCAGAAATTAATCCACAGGGACTCATTTTATGTATTTTTATTTTTGCACAATGGGTAATACAATATTTATGATGCTAGTTAACTCTTGCTTAACTGAAGCTTTCAAATATTGTGTAATTTAGGTATACAATAACTTTTATGTAAATTGGGGGAGCAAGCAGCCGATGTCACTCTGTATACACAATAGTTAGAAATTCTTTAATGGGTTATGAATCATGTTTAATTGGGGTAGGGAGAAAATAGGGATGGCTTAGAAATGGTTTCTAACACATTTCTTGCTTCAGCTACAACTGACTTAACCAACGTTGGATCTCTATCAGCAGATTTTATCATTGTCCTTCTTTAATCAAGTGATTGCAGTAAATAGTGCATAAAAGGGCTTCATAACAACAACAATGATAATTAACACTTTCAAACTATCTATATGCCAGAGGCTTTATCTGCATAAACTCATTTAGTCTTTATAACACCCCTATCAGTAAGTACTGTTATACCTACTTTACAAGTAGGGAAACTGAAATACAGAGAGGTTAGGCTACCTGCCCAGACTCATCCAGGTAGCTCAGCTGGTATTTGAATCCAGGCAGTCAGGCTCCGGAATCCATCCTTTAAAACACTGCCCTAGACTAGCTTTCTGTAAGACATTTAACAAAATCTTTGTTGATATTATTCTGTGAGTAGAATAGAAAACTGTGGACTGAATGATAATGTAATTTAGGGGATTTGTAATTGGTTGAATGCCTACACCCAAGTGTACCTGGTCAATATTAACTTAAAGTGAGGCTCTAGGACTCTGCAATGACTTGGTGAGAACATTTATGACATGGCTATTACATTTGTAGATGATATGAAGCTGAGATAATAAATACATAGGAAAATACAACTAATAAAAATCTCAATACCTAGGCCACATCCCCTACAAATAAATCAGAATCTCTAGGAGTGCTACACAGGAAGCAATATTTTTAAAACTCCCAAGGTGATTCCAGTGTGCAGCCCCAGTTAGAACCACTGTTTCAGAAAGGTGGACCAACTCCAACATGGTCAATTTCAACTACAGTAAATGAAAGAGAGAGAGAGAAAAGTATTGAACCATAAATTCATATATGAATCAAAAGCACAACATGATTACCCCATACAATCTTAATAGTATCTCAGATGGGATTAGAAAAAATAGACTGTCCGTAACAGTGAAGTACCCTCAATTGGTCAGAGCATGCCTGAAGTTTAGAAGAGATGCAGAGAGCTTTAGGTGCTTTCATTTGAGGGTGACTACCATGGCCAAGGTACGCTGAGTACTTTGCCAAGGAGAAGAGATTAGAGGATTTATTATAACATTTGAGTTATAGTGTTTCTTTTCTTTTTTCCCCTCTCCTTTTTATTTGAATTTCTTTTTTATTTTTTCTTTTTTTATTGAAGTATAATTAACATACAGTGTTATATTAGTTTCAGGTGTACAATATAATGAATGATTCAGTAATTCTATACATGACTCAGTGCTCATCACAATAAGTATACTTTTAATCTCCTTTATCTGTTTCACCCATCCCCCCATGCACCTCCCTTAAATTATAGCTTTTCAATAAAGTTTTCAGGTAAAATTAAGATCAGTGGATGGGCTTTTCAGGAAGAAAGAATTTTAGGTGATATAAAGAACTTCCTAATAGAGTTGTCTAAATATGAAGATTCCTTTTTTGGACATAGTGCATGTCTCCGTTTGGTGATATTGAAGCAAAAGGCAGAATGTGACTTAGGTGTGTGATAGAGGAAAATAAGGATTGGATGGATGGTTAAAGTAGATGATTTTCTAGGGGCCCCTGGGTGACACAGTCAGTTGAGCAGCTGACTTGGTTTTGGCTCAGGTCATGATCTCAGGGTCCTGGAATGGAGCCCATGTTGGGCTCCCTGCTCAGTGCAGAGTCTGCTTCAGGTTTCTCTCTCTCTCTCTGCCCCTCCCCCCACTTGTGTGCCTGCTCTTTCTATCTCTTTCTCTCTAAAATAAATAAATTAAAAAAAAAAAGTAGATGATCTTCCAGCTTCAGACTCTGTAATTGCAGGAGCATGTTAAGTTAATAAGGTAATATATCAGTGAGAATTTGTTCATTACATTAGTTCCGCATCAAGGAGAAGCCCAGAGCACAATGATTATGGGGGTGTTTCAAGCATTCAAAGGTTCAAAGCCCAGCTCCACCACAGCTTGGCTGTATGACTGGGCCAGTTACTTCACTTTCCAAGTCTCAGTTTCCTCAGCTGTAAAAGAAGAAGAAGAATAGATTCCAAGCATGGATTTGCTATAAAGATTAAGTGAGAATAATGTATATAAAGTTCTTGGTGTGGCAAACTGAGGGAAAATGGGAAGAATATGATATAATCAGAAGTTATAATAAAAGCTGTAAGGTTGCCAATGATGACTTTATGGTTTGGCATGAGGTTAAGTTCTCAATAAATGTAGCCCATTATTACTTACAAACTATTCTTTCTTCTATTATACTATCTTCTAGTAAAAATTAGAGTCCAAGAGATAAAACCTAAAGCAGGTAAATATTGGTGGGAGATATATGGCTGGAGCATGGGAGACTCAAATAACGTGACCCACGGTGGGAGGCTTTGGGTAAGTGGAGGCCGTGTAGACTGCTGGGCATAGGTACAGAAGGGAGATTTTGAAAGGAGATTGAGGAACCTAATTGCTTATCCTTGTCACCCATTTCCATCCATTATTTCATTTGATCCTTACCATAACCCTAGGAAATAGACAAAGTAGTATTTGCTCATTACACTAATAATAAATCAGCATCTGGGGAGTAACTTGTCAAATAACAAAACTGGAAGTCGAACCTAGACTTCTTGAACCCCCATTCAGCCGCTTCCACACAATCCACCAGCTTCTTCTGCCTCAGTCTGTGGGCAGACCAGCCCAAAATGTTTACTTTTGGAGGAGGACCTACCAGTTGATCATAAACAATGTAATGAAGTTTGGAAATTAAGGAAAAATGTGGAAAGGGAGTATGATCAGTGAATCAAATTTAGTCCAGGAATAAAATTTTAAAGCTTTCCTGTTGATTGGAAGACAGCTTGTAAAGAAGGTTGGAATGATAATTAAAAGCTCAAGTAGTAACCTTACCAGTCAATGATGTTAACATTATTATCACATTTTATGGGATCTGAATACTTAAAGGGCTTTCTGTGTAATATAATTAACTATCCTTAACACACCTCATACTAAAGGGCAAGCTTCTTTAGTATGGTATAACAAATCCAATGGTTAATAAGAATCATATATTAAAAGTTTAGTGGTTCAGTGAGTTCGGGGAGGAGGAAGGGCAGAAGACAGAAGTCTGTGCTTGGATTCTGTTCATCAAAAGAGCTTAACAGCTTCTGCAGAACAATGCACAGAGAACAGTCTGTGATTTATTTTTTCAGACAGAGCTGTAAGTCCCCAGCATAAGTATCAAATAAAATAGTTTTATAAATTATTCTGCTCATTCTTATCTCAATAAATATAGATTATAAATATAGATGGGTCACCTAAAATAATTTTTCATTGGATGAGAATCTTTCATTTTTAGCTTTGTCATCATGCTTCTTGTGGACCAACGTATTATATTTATTTTCCTTATCCCATTTGAGTATGTTTATAAAATGTAAAAACAGATTAGTAAGGTATATTTAAGGAACAAGCTCTTTACCCAAAGTTAACCATTTTTATATCCAATTCGTATTCTATTATTATACTTATCACTATATATATATGTATATCTTTCTCTCCAAGACTGCTTGAGGAGAAGAACTATGTCCTAATTCTTTTAAGTATGTGAAACTCAGTACAACACTAGACACATAGTACATGATATATTTAAAACATTGACTAACAGTTATGACCCTTAAATACAGGATTTGTGACTACTTGTCCAGAACTCGATAAATTATTTGATATTGCCACTCACAAAAACATTTATTATTTAATTAAAAATACAGCGAGACTTTCTTGTCAGATGGGCAAGATCAATGATAAAACAATGAGTTAGCAAATGTATGGTCATGGGAGCACTCATGTTCATTGTGGGACAGAGTGTAAATTCATTCATGTATTTGCCGAGGCAATGTGGCAATAACTACCAAAACTTAGAATATGCATATCTTTTGGCCCAACAAGTCCACTACCCCAGATTCAGTCAGCATGTGTGCTTGCATATGTATACAAAAGCACATAGAGCAATAAATTTTTTTGCATGTGTCTATATACAAATATATATAGGATTTTATTCTAACATTATTTGTTGCTAGAAAATATTCTAACATTATTTGTTGCAATGGGTGATGGTAATAATCATGGTTCATCCATGCAGTGTGATACTGTCTTATCCTGTTTGGGCTGCTGTGACAGAATAGTACAGATTGGGTAGCTTATAAACAACAGAAATTTATTTCTCATCATTTTGGAAGCTGGAAGTCCAAGATCAAGGTGCCAGCATGGTCAGGTGAGGGCGCTTTTCCAGGTTTCAGACTTTTTGTTATATCTTCACATGGCAGAAGGGGCACAGGATCTCTGTGGGGTCTCTTTTCTTTTTATGTTCATTTAGCCAACATATAGTACATCATTAGTTTTTGATGTAGTGTTCAAGGATTCATTAGTTGTGTATAACACCCAGTGCTCATCACCACACATGTCCTCCTTAATACCCATCACCTGGCTACCCCATATCCCCTTCTCCCCCCCCATAACCCTCAGTTTGTTTCCTGGAGTCCAGAGTCTCTCATGGTTCATCTCTCTCTGATTTCTTCCCATTCAGTTTTCCCTCCCTTCCCCTGTGGTCCTCTGTGCTATACCTTATGTTCCACATATGAGTGAAACCATATGATAATTGTCTTTCTCTGCTTGACTTATTTCACTTAGCATAATCCCCTCCAGTTCCATACATGTCGATGCAAATGGTAGGTATTCATCCTTTCTGCTGGCTGAGTAATATTCCATTGAATATATGGACCACATCTTCCTTATCCATTCGTCTGTTGAAGGACATCTCAGCTCCTCCCACAGTTTGGCTATTGTGGACATTGCTGCTATGAACACTGGGGTGCATGTGCCCCTTCTTTTCACTACATCTGTATCTTTGGGGTAAATACCTAGTAGTGCAATTGCTGGGCTGTAGGGTAGCTCTATTCTTAACATCTTGAGGAACATCAATACTGTTTTCCAGAGTGGCTGTACCAGCTTGCATTCTCTGGGGTCTCTTCTCTAAGAACATAAATCCCATTCATGAAGACTCTACCCTTTGACCTAAGCACCCCCCAAAGGCCCCACCTCCTGATGCCATAACATTGGGCACTAAGATTTCAACATATGAATTTCAATATCAATAACAACTGATATGGGATAATGTATAAGATATAAGTAAAACAAGAAATATGCAGAACAACATATATGTTTCCATAAAAGATATGTTTATGTGTTTATATATGTATACATGTGTGTATGTGGAGAGAGGAAAAGAAGGAGGAGAGAGAAAAAGGGATGAATACATTTCATAGGGGGTCTAGGGACGGAGTTCAAAGTAGAATTACTTTTGACTTTATTCCCTTTTGTACTGTTTAAAGTAGACTTTTATTTAACTATTATGCCCTTTTGTACTTTTGAATTTTTTTACATACTTTTGAGAAGTTTACTTTTGAGAATAAGAGATATATTCATATAAAAAAATGGAAGATGGAAGAAGCAGAGGGAAAATGGCAGGAATGTGGTAAAAGTTATCATAGTAAAAGCTTCTAGGGTTGCCAGATGATTACTGCATGGTTTCTAGCCACAGTTAATAGATGAGGAAGGCAGAAGCTAGTTTACCAGGTAATTGGATGTTGATCCAGCCTATGGCCCTTTGTCCTCCCACATGTCTGTCCCAAGGTGAAAAGCTAATGTTTGGTCAACTCCTGAGCAGGTGCTGTATTGACCCTCTGTGACCAGTCCTGGTGTCCAGGCTTAGCCTGCCTGGTGTGTGATTTTCCTTCCAGAACTTTCTGGAAATACACTCCTCAAATATTCATGTTTGAACACAATGACACTTGAGTGACTCTTCCATAAAATCCGTTCACATGTCTTAGTCTTCAGTGTCCATGTAAAACATCAGGGACGTAAAGGACTTCAGCTTTGTGAAATGAAAACTTCCAAACTACCTCAGTGCAAGTCACTATATTAAAAGGAAAAGAACAAAGACCAAAATTACATTAAAATAATAGTAAGGCATGCCTTAAATCCACAAACATGACAGCATTCAGTACTGCACTGAGCTTACCCTTTTGTGAAGAGGGTTTGTTTTTTAATCTCATACATTTAGTTTTCTGAGAAATATATAACAGTGGGTGATCTTACCTTTGGGAATGTAATACAAAGTTATGATTTGACAATGGACATCTTACCATGAATTTCTTTGCTTCTAAGGGTTTAATGCTGAGTTTGAGTGTTAATTTAACTCATTCTTTTTGTTTAATAAGCTCAAAATCCCAGCTGAGCTGAAGTGGGAGTGATTTTATATTATATCAAATGTTACCTTGCAGAAATGTGGCATGAAGGACTTGATTAATATTATGATCAGCTAACTATTGATTAACTAGACATTTTCCTTCTGTCTTCTAATTGGTTTAAATTGGCTACACTGCTGCCTTTTAAAATATGCTCTTGCTTGCATTTGAAGATGATACTATTGGATTTTCACAGATGTATATATATATACCCCTTCTCTGTTATGATCAGCTGCATAATCGCTGACATTTATGCATTGCCTACTCCATATTAACGGTGGTTTGGGTTTGTGAATCCATACTAGACATGAAAGTCACAATATTAGTCTCATGAGCACTGTGCTTTAATAGGTTAAGCTAACTAGATATAATCACTGTTGACCTAATGCTAACATTCTATGAATTTCCATCTTTCTCTGACTCACAAAAATGGTAGCAGGAATAGATCAGGGAAAGATGTCTTACAATCTTTCCATGTTACACAGTTTCAAAGAAGTGTCCAAGAATCAGCACAGGAATTATGATACTCAAACTGCAAAGGCTGAACCTTTGTACAAAAAGGAGATCTTAGGGGCGCCTGGGTGGCTCAGTTGGTTAAGCGACTGCCTTCAGCTCAGGTCATGATCCTGGAGTCCCGGGATCGAGTCCCACGTCGGGCTCCCTGCTCAGCAGGGAGTCTGCTTCTCTCTCTGACCCTCCCCCTTCTCATGCTCTCTATCTCATTCTCTCTCTCAAATAAATAAATAAAATCTTTAAAAAAAAAAAGGAGATCTTAATCTGAAAGTTTCTTTCCTTTGATAGGCATTATTTCTTCGTGTAAAGACTAGTGCCAAACAGTGGTCTGTTTGGGTGGCTGAAGAACTGTCAGGAAAGAGCATTTTGGCAAAGCAGACAAGTTATTTGCAGAGGGCCTCTGAATGCAAGTCTCTGGGAGACTTCCCAGTCCCAGCTGCACATTACAATCAGTTGGGGAACTTTTAAAGATGCCCAGGCTCCACCCTGATCAATTAAATCCAAATTACTGGCATGTGTGTTTTTAAAAGCTCTTCAGTTTGTTCTAAAACCACCTTTTTTTTTTTAAAGATTTTATTTATTTATTTGAGAGAGAGAGTGAAAGAGAGAGAGAGCATAAGAGGGGGGAGCGGGAGAGGGAGAAGCAGACTCCCCGCTGAGCAGGTAGCCCGATGCGGGACTCGATCCCGGGACTCCAGGATCATGACCTGAGCCGAAGGCAGTCGCTTAACCAACTGAGCCACCCAGGCGCCCCTAAAACCACCTTTGAGAATCGCTGGTTCAAGGGGGTTGTGCTCTACTGTGCAGGTAATGGAGAGTCTTTGAAAAGAAGCACGACCAATTAGTTGATTGTGAAGGAGCTCTTCAGAGTGAGATTATAGAGCATAGTGACAAAGAGTTTGGGATTTTGCAGCAGGCGGCCCCAGGTTCAAACCCTGACCCTGACTTTTATTAGCTGTGTGGGAAAGTTCTCTAACCTCTCTAAAGTCAGTTATTGCATCTGTAAAATGTACCTCATTGGATAGGAGTGATGATGAAACAAAGCTACATATACTACAGAACCTAGCATGATACTTAGAAACCGGAGTGGTGGGGGGTGGGAGGGATGGGGTGGCTGGGTGATAGACACTGGGGAGGGTATGTGCTATGGTGAGCGCTGTGAATTGTGTAAGACTGTTGAATCATAGACCTGTACCTCTGAAACAATACAATATATGTTAAAAAAAAAAAAGAAGAAGAAGAAGATAGCAGGAAGGGAAGAATGAAGGGGGGAAAATCAGAGGGGGAGATGAACCATGAGAGACTATGGACTCTGAGAAACAAACTGAAGGTTCTAGAGGGGAGAGGGGTGGGGGGATGGGTTATCCTGGTGATGGGTATTAAAGAGGGCATGTACTGCATGGAGCACTGGGTGTTATATGCAAACAATGAATCATGGAACACTACATCAAAAATTAATGATGTAATGTATGGTGCTTAACATAACATAATAATAAAAAAAAGATCTGGAAGTACAGGCACCAAAAAAATAAATAAATAAATAAAAATAAAGAGGGCATATACTGAATGGGGCAGTGGGTGTTATATGCAAACAATGAATCATGGAACACTACATCAAAAACTAATGATGTAATGTATGGTGATTAACATAATAAAAGAAGTTTGCTATTATCCTCTTAGAAATTAAAATTTGAGAAACAAATGTAATGTTTTAGTTGGACAACTTTGAAAAAAAAATGGTTAAACTCCTTTCAACCCCAACATAGTGAATCGGTGACAGTATAAAAATAATTATAGTTATTATCACTCATGTGTATTTTATTTCAACAAGGAATGGAAGTAGACAAATGCAAAGGAATTTATATGTCTATCATTTATATTAAAGTTAATTAAAAAAAGAAACTAGCATGAAACTTAGAAACATGACAATTGTGAAAAATTAAAGCAGAGGTACACTTTTTTACCTTTACAATCTTAGCAAAATGGGAACAATATTAGATCTGAACATCAAAGGTTGAAAGCCAACGTATGCATATTTGAAATAAATACATTTCAGTCCAATCAATGTTTATTTCTAAAAACTTAATCCATTTTAACAAGTGATTTCCATGATAAAGTCTCAGTTACATTTTTACAGTAAAAAGAAAAACCATCCCAGTAGACCAAGTTTATAACTTTTGGTGCCTTAGGACATGCTAGTCATTGTGAAAAGCCAGTGGGTAGCAGGGATTCTTTCAAACTTAATTACACTTTTGATTTTATGCTTTTTCTCCTTTATCTTGTCACCATTCTGTCTCTTTCTCTTTGTGGCATAAGAATTTCTCTGTTACCTCACACTAAACCTCCTGTCTATAAAGTCCATTCCTAACCATTCATTCATTCAGGTGTTTATTCAATAGTATTTATTAAGCATAAATTTTGTCCTAAATTCTTCTTTTATCAGTACAAAAGCTATACCCACTTTATAAATGAACTGTATTGCAGTAATTGATTTTTAAGTTAGTGGTTTTAAAACATTTTCTTATAGATTTAATATTTTAAATTAGTGCTTCTAAGCTAACGAAGCACTAGGGGTTTGGGGTGCTGGGGGTGGGGAATGTCAGAACAGCAATGCACAATTTCCATAGGAAGAAGCAGAATTCATACTGGTAACACAAAGAAGTAAAGGGACAGGAGGTAGAACCTAAAAAGTCAAGATTGTATATTGAAATGTTTCTATTATGGTGAAGTCAGCATTAATTTCTTTTCTAGCATTAAGTTACATGGGAGAAAGTCTTCTTAGGGACCAGGAGAGTAAGGGAAGAGGCCATTTAAAGTTCTTTATAGGTGATGGTTATATAATTCATCATCAAAATGGGACTCTTCTAAGAGTTATTTATGCTTAAGCCAGGACCCAGGCATAAACTCGGGTTGGTTTTTACTGGGATGTATGGTCACTCTAATTAAGGGTGTGGACAATCTTAGAATTTTCCCAACGTAGGTGTTAAATAGATCAAACAGGAATCCAGATATAGTTGGATTTAACAATTTAGAATTAACAATTAAAGCAATTCCAGCCTTGGAACTCTATGGTATTCAATCTTTCGCGTTCCTGGTTGCTAATAATTCCATGACCCTTGAAAAATTTAGGAAATTGAAGAAGGCAAGTATTTCATGTAAACATGATACAACTTGAAAATTAAGAATGAAATTAGGTGGGCGCCTGGGTGGCTCAGTTGGTTGGGCGACTGCCTTCGGCTCAGGTCATGATCCTGGAGTCCCGGGATTGAGTCCCGCATCTGGCTCCCTGCTCGGTAGGGAGTCTGCTTCTCCCTCTGACCCTCCCCCCTCTCATGCTCTCTGTCTCTCACTCTCTCTCTCAAATAAATAAATAAAATCTTTAAAAAAAAAAAAAAGAATGAAATTAGGTAAGAAGCTACTAGTTAATCAGATATCTCTAATTTGAAAATGTGAGGTTTACCCTCTTGATTTTTACTTAGATTTTACCCCTGTATTCTTGAAAATGCTGAGAGGTTTACAATGGTTTACATATTCTGTTTTCTAAGACCATTTTGCACCCTTAAGATGCTGTTCTCATGGAATCTCGGACAAGATTGAGGCCACCTCCAGCTGTCTCAAACTGAGTTTAATCACCAGGAAAGTGCTGTTGATTCTCAATGATGTTTACTTGATTAATTCAGTACTGGCTGTGTTGCCTTCTTACCTATGTCTTTCAGTGTGTCCTAGAAAATTAAATGTTTCCTTTTGGGATTTTCAGGAAACTTGAACAAAAAAGAAATTTAATTTCCCATTTTTCTGAGTATAAAAAATATTTTCATTAGTTTTCTTTAATCCAGTTTTTACTCCAGTGGTAAATATTTAATATGAACTAAATTTTCTTTGAAGTCATGTTTTAGCTCTACTATTTATTAGAA
The DNA here is from genome assembly GCF_002201575.2 of Neomonachus schauinslandi. Lineage (NCBI taxonomy): Eukaryota > Metazoa > Chordata > Mammalia > Carnivora > Phocidae > Neomonachus > Neomonachus schauinslandi. The sequence continues at coordinate 140,329,326 of NC_058405.1, read as the reverse complement.
TTTAATCTTTTCTCTGCCTGATACTCTAGTTTAAAATATAAACTACTTGAATCTTTTTAGAAGATGTTACTTTGGGGTTTAGATTTAAGAAAAATTTAAAAACTATTTGTGCTACCCTTGTTTTAATAATTTTCAATTGTTTTCTGATTTAATCATTTATCAAGAATTCATAAATGGGTTTTAAACCTATAAATACATAACATGACATGACTATTTGAAGTGTATTTTTCACACTGATTTCTATCACTCATATATTAAACTAGCATTGATTTTTTTTTTTCCCCTGTCCCAGAGTCCTCCCAACTAAGGATTTACAGATGTTGTCTTTAGCAATTAAAGACCGTAGTTTGCTAACCACTATTAAGGATTTCTGATGACATCAGTCCTTTGGAAAGAAAGTGCAACATATTGAGACCAGATAATAGTAGATTTAAACTAGAATTATTTTTAGAAATATTTACACATATAATAATGTTGCTTTCTTGGAGACCAAAAAAAATGCTTCACTATGAAAAAGAAAAAATTTTAAGACCCAAACTTCACAAATGTGGATCTTTCACACCACCCGCTCCCTTCCATATAAAAGAGGTCAGGTGGAAAGAACATGAGATGATTTGGGTTTTCTGGGTTCTTATCCTGAGGCTTCGCTACCTGACTTTGAGAACTTGAGTAAGTCATATTAAGTCTCTGGGCTTCAGATTCCTTATCTCCAAAGTGAGAGATTTGGACTACATTTTTAGGACTCTTTATGAACCACTTAAGCTGAACAATTCTAGGGATATTTTTCATATGACTTCATTTCATAGTGGCTTCTTAAACATTTGCATAGATTTTTGAAGATGGACTGCATTTCTAGTTTAAAAAAAGAGAAGAAAATTTGCAGTATTTTGAGTTTCTCCAGAATTAGCTGCTCTAAGAACTTGAAGAATTAAATGAGAGATCATTATTGAGATAACTATGCTGCAGGAGTTTAGCACATTTTATTCTGGCAAAATTCTCATTGATTTTTGTCTGAGTCAAACCTGACAAAAGGGCAGTTGCTCTCTGAGAATGGGGATGAACTGCTTGTGTTTTAAGATTCAGGGCATCTATTGTGATTGGGATGCTCTTCAGCAATATCTTGAAGTGCCTGTCTGGTTTGTTATCTTCAGTATACATGTATTTTACTACTAAATATCCTTTTTAAAGACTTCACAAAAATGTCCCAGTGATGTGATTAGTCACCCAATGAGAACCTGCTGCCTCCAAGCTAGTCTAGGCATCTGCTCACAAGTAAGATTTCTTCAAGTTTCAAAATGAATCTTTTCAGTCCCTTTATGGTAGCTTTGATGTGCTCCATATGGCTTAAATATGTAGAATTTAGGTGTGACATGTTGTTTTTCCATGGTGGTTATTCAAAACAGTTTTTATTTGGACATGTTCATTGGTTACATTTTTTATCATATAATTACCAATTCATCCTTGTTTATATATAATTCTAAGTTTATAAAAACAAAGATTGTATCTAAGCAGAAAGACTATATTATTATAGCCTACTTAAGTAGATTATAAATATTTTGTGTGGTGAACATTATTGCTTTTTCTTATGGTTAATCCTTAAAAGGCCAGAAGTATTCATTTATAACTGTTGCAATCATATACTTTTCAGATATTATTTTCCCAATTATATAGGACTTTTCCCAAGTGTTTCATTATAAGATAATTCATGCTGTAGGATCCTAATATTGCTTAGCTAACACAACTCTCCTTGAAAGTTCTGTGGACCAGAAAATAAATCAGTTGTAAAGTATTATTTTTTGGAAAAATAAAACTGATGGATATTTTTAAGTTGGATAATTTAAGTTAGAGTCCATTTTAATATATTTTTAATTTATAAACATAATAAAGTCACAGAAATTGAAATGTTATCTGATAAATCGTCTTTCTTTTGCTATACTCAAACCACGGCAGCTGGGATCTATTTTTAATGTTGAGTACTTGTTCATTCATTTGAACTGATCACTTTAGTCCAGGTGTTCCATGAAACACCCACATGAAACTCTGCTTCCTCCAAAGGATTAATATTTCCAGATGGAATGCCATGCTGATTTAAATCATAGTGGAGTACTTGGGTTGAAGTGATGTGGCTTCTGATCTCCATTTTGCATGGAATGGCCCAATGTGCGGTCAGTATCCGTTGGACTACTTATTCAACCTCTCTGTGGTTTAATTTCCTCATCCTTAAAATAAGGAAAATTATATCTGCTCTGCAAAACTTACAGAGATTGTAATGCTATTCCTATTACATGAAATGATGTCTATGAAAGATTTTTATAAAGCACAAAGGCAGTATCATTATTACTATTGTTTCCTCTTCTTCCTCATCATAATTACAAATCACTTATTAAGGAAAGAAGTAGCCCATATTTTTTCTGGCTATTTTTCCATAACTAATACTGGACTTTGCCCATATGAAGTAATGTAGAAAATCTAGAATAGGAGCGGTAAAGAGTGACATAATAAGAATACCATACCACCACCATCACAGTTTATTGAGGTCTTACTTGTGCCAGCCACTACGCTAAGTCCTGTATATATAAAATCACATTTAATGTTTAAAAGATTTCTGGGATGCCAAATAATGGTAACTAATTTATTAGGGCAATGAGTAGACAGATTTTAATGATGGGAAATACACAGAATACCAAAGGTGACCTTCCACACTCTTCCTTTTTTAAATTGTTATTTCATATTTGCTGTAAGGAAATTTTAAAAGGCTGCTGTGGAGAGAGGGTTTGAAATTACCGTTATCCACAAGAACACAAAAGTGGGAACTATAGCTTAACTCTAGGGAAATAAGCAAATGCTGGGACTGTAAGATTTCATTCTTACACATCTTTTCCTGTAAGGTTGTTAGGTAGTGTGCTATTTGTCTAGACTATCCTACTTTCATTTTTTAAACATTTGTACATATATAAGGACTCATACATTTGCAAGAATCTGGGATTCTTTGTTTGAAACATCTCATCAAATTGGAGCATAGTCATTACTGTCAAATATTTATTTTTCTAGCCTCTCTCAAACAACGTGCATAGTAATTTCCTGTTAAAGTTCTATGCTTCCAGTTGTTGGTTTTGCACCATTTCTTGTCAATTTCACATCCTAGAGCAGTGTGAAACTGACAGAGCTAGAGAAATGGAGAACATTATGACTACATACCAAAAATACATTGTGTAAAAACCCAACACCTTAATTTATAGCATCCAGAGAAAATGTCTAAAATGACCTTATGTATGTATAGCTCAAAAGAAAAGGGAAGGGCGCCTGGGTGGCTCAGTTGGTTAAGCGACTGCCTTCGGCTCAGGTCATGATCCTGGAGTCCCTGGATCGAGTCCCGCATCGGGCTCCCTGCTTGGCAGGGAGTCTGCTTCTCCCTCTGACCCTCCTCCCTCTCATGCTCTCTGTATCTCATTCTCTCTGTCTCAAATAAATAAATAAAATCTTTAAAAAAAAAAAAAGAAAAGGGAAAACATATATACTTTTATATGTATACATATATAAATACACACACATTTACACACATCAAAACACTCATATATATGGTGGGTAATTTTAAGGTTATCAAACCTTGTTTTTGTTATTGACTATACAAAGTATGTCCAAAAAAACAGTATTTCATTTATGACTGACCTTTTCACTGAAAATTGACAACTCCTATAGACTAATTTCGCTTGACATTTCTAAATACTTAGGTGTTTAGAAATGTGATTATTTGAATGGTGTATACTTTAATCAGAGAAGCCTTTTTTCTTATTATACTGAAGTTTTGAAAAATATGTCTGTGTAGTTCTTGATCTGATGGGTGAAACTGAATATTCATTCTATGAATTTAATTAATGTTGCATAGTTTCCAATAGATATACAGTAGTAATATTAATTCATGGCAATGCTCATTTGTTTATATGCATTGTGAAAATTCCATAAAATCATATATGAGTGTATTCTTACCAATTGTGGCGTAGATTTAGAATTCATTTAAAAATACATATTGATCATTCAATAAGCTTATTTTACAGCAAAATTATTAATGTTTTAAATTATAAAAATCTTATATTAAGAATCTTCTATAAACAGTATTTATATATGCAGGCACTGTTCTGTGCATCCAGGACGACAGACACATTCCCGTCCTCCCTAACTTCCCAACTACGGTCTAAAGAGAAGTTATTTATTAGAATTTGGTTTAAAGGGTCAAAGTAATTATTAACCTTTTAAAAAGAGCCGCCTTTTCAATATTTTATTCTGAAAAGCATTACCTTAGCCTCATCTGCTGGTCTTGAACTGAAATTATATTTGAATAGTGTTCACTAAATGTGATTTCTTGTCTTATAAACACTATGCTGAATCAATTAATATGAATGGCTCTGTATTATATAAACTCTTGCAAATCAATTCCTAACATGTTTGTTAACTGTTTTCAGGGTTTATTTCTTAATGGGACAAATTTTAGAGTGATTCTACCATGGGAGTTATGTCTCTGGAAGAATCTACATATATAAATATTTTTTGAGTACCAATTCAGTTGAACCTTCAGAAGATTTTGTGTAATTCTGTAGATTTTGCTCTTAATAGCTGTGTTATCATACATCCTTTACTTGGTTTTCTCATGACTTTAAATTGCTTTTTAAATTTTCACTGAGACAAGATTATACTGTTATAGGATATACTATTTTTTATGTGCTATATAAGCAGTAACATTTGTGAGTTCTTGATTTTACTATTTTATTGTTTTGGCCCAAATTGATAATCAAACAAAAAAACTTAGCCTAATTAATATGTTAAGGACATGTATTGTTTTTTAATGTAAAATATAAAATATTTTCAAAATGTATATAAAACATAAATGTAATTTGGAAAGATCAAACTCCCATATACCTAATTCAAAAATAAAACCCTACCTTAGATGCCCCTTACTTCTTTCTTACTGCCTAGAAGTAATTCTTCTCTAGAATTGTATGTTAATTAGTCTTTTGCTTTTCTTTATAGTTTACCACTAAATATGAATATGTCTTTAAAACATGTTCAGTTTTGGGGCTGGCTCAGTCAGTAGAGCATGTGACTCTTGATCTCAGGGTTGTGAGTTCAAGCCCCACAATGGGCATGAAGCCTACTTAAAATAAAGATAAACAAATAAATAATAAAATATGTTTAGTTTTTACCTCTTATAATGTAATCTTCCACTAACATAATTTTTGAGATTCATTTTTTATATGTAGTTACAGTTTATTCATTTTCAGTGTTGTTTTATAATTCTTTTGTATCCCATACTCTTATTTATCCATTCCACTGATGATACACCTTTGGGTTGTCACCTTTCTTAATTTGACTCAGAAGCAGAATTGTTTTGAACATTCACATATGTAGATTTCTCTAAGTTATATAGTTATTTTCTGTAGGGCATGTCCTTTCCAGGAAGTGGAATTTTGGTCATAAAAGATGTACATTTCAACTTGAAATGGTAATTTATCTGTTTTGCTCATGCTGTAGTCCCAGAATAGTACCAGATGTATTGTAAGTAGTTAATTAATATACAATGAACAAATGCCAAACTATTTTTCCAAGTTGAGGTATTACTTCATACTCTGACCAACAGCAGATGAGCTTTCCATTGTGTAACCTCCTTGGCAACACTTGACATTATCTGACTTTTTTTCTTTTTTTTAATTCTTATGTTAATCCCCATACATTACATCATTAGTTTTAGATGAAGTGTTCCATGATTCATTGTTTGTGCATAACACCCAGTGCTCCATGCAGAATGTGCCCTCCTCAATACCCATCACCAGGCTAACCCATCCTCCCACCCCCCTCCCCTCTAGAACCCCGAGTTTGTTTTTCAGAGTCCATCGTCTCTCATGGTTCGTCTACCCCTCCGATTTCCCCCGCTTCATTCTTCCCCTCCTGCTACCTTCTTCTTCTTTTTTTTTTCTTAACATATATTGCATTATTTGTTTCAGAGGTATAGATCTGAGATTCAACAGTCTTGCACAATTCACAGCGCTTACCAGAGCACATACCCTCCCCAGTGTCTATCACCCAGTCACCCCATCCTTCCCACCCCACCCCCCACTCCAGCAACCCTCAGTTTGTTTCCTGCAATTAAGAATTCCTCATATCAGTGAGATCATATGATACATGTCTTTCTCTGTTTGACTTATTTCACTCAACATAATAGCCTCCAGTTCCATCCACGTCATTGCAAATGGCAAGATCTCATTCCTTTTGATGGCTGCATAATATTCCATTGTATATATATACCACATATTCTTTATCCATTCATCTGTTGATGGACATCTTGGCTCTTTCCACAGTTTGGCTATTGTGGACATTGCTGCTATAAACATCGGGGTGCACGTACCCCTTCGGATCCCTACTTTTGTATCTTTGGGGTAAATACCCAGCAGTGCAATTGCTGGATCATATGGTAGCTCTATTTTCAACTTTTTGAGGAAGCTCCATCCTGTTTTCCAGAGTGGCTGCACCAGCTTTCATTCCCACCAACAGTGTAGGAGGGTTCCCCTTTCTCTGCATCCCCGCCAACATCTGTCGTTTCCTGACTTGTTAATTTGACATTATCTGACTTTTTAAAATTGTTGACAATCTGGTGGTTGTGAAGTGCTATCTCACTGGGTATTTAATTTGCATATGCCTGATAACTAATGAGGTAAAGCATCTTTTCATGTTTATTGGCCATTTGTGTTTCCTCTTCTGTGAAATTTCTATTCCTATTCAATTACTGCCTTTGAGTCATTAATTTTTTAAAAAGTTTATTTGTAAGCAGTTATTTATGTAGTACAAATACTATACTAATCCTCTTTAGTTTCCTATGTTGCAGATATATTCTCAGTTTTCACTGGTTTTTAGTGTCTTTTGTTAAAGTTAAGCCTTAACTCTAACGTAATCAAATATTTCTGTTGCTTTCATGCTTTGTACTTTTTGTATTCTGTTTAAGAAGTCTTTCCCTACCCCAAGGTCATATAGATCCCAAATATATTAATCTTCTACAAGTGCTGTAGTTTAGCTTTAAACCTTTCATCTGCCTGGAATTGTAGAAGTCAATTTTATGCAGTTTCTTTCTTCTATATAGATAACCAATTGTTCCAGAGTCATTTAGTGACATACTTTCTTCTTAACACCAGTTTTCAGTGCCCATTCTGTTAAAAATCAAGTGTCTGTGTATGTCCAAGTTTGTTCCTGGATTCTCTGTTCTGTTCCATTGGCTCATTTTTCTGTCCTTACACCAAACCCATATTGCCTTAATACTATAGACTTCTAAAAAAGTCTTTGTAACTGTTTCTGCCAAACACTCTTTTGTGGCTTTTTTCTTCATGAATTATATCTATCTCAGCCATTTGCTCTTCTGTACAAATGTTGAGTCTTCTTATCCAATAGCATGGTCTATCATGCTCAATTTACCTCTTCTTTAAAAGTCTTTATTTAAGGTTTTATCATTTTCTTCAAAAAATGGCTGGAACATCTTTTGTTAGATATTTTTTATAGAATCATATCATCTTACAAATAGTATCTGTTTTATTTCATCTTGTCTATTCTTTATACCTTGTACTTTTAAAAAAATTTTGTCTTATTGCATTGGCTACAACCGGGAAATTTTTTTAAGATTTTATTTATTTATTTGATAGAGCACTTGAGAGCATGAGCGGGAGGTGGGGGGGGAGGAGTAGAGGGAGAGGGACAAGCAGCCTCCATGCTGAGCACGGAGCCTGACTTGGGGCTCAATCCCAGGACCCTGAGATCATGACCTGAGTCGAAATCCAGAGTCGGCTGCTTAACTGACTGAGCCACCCAGACACTCTGAGAACCAGTAATTTAAACAAACAAATTGGTAATTTAAATAGGAATGGTCAAAGTGTACATTCTTGTTTTTATTCCTTTTTTATTGTAAATTGTATAATACTCAATATTTTTTTAGTTCTATTGAGGTATAATCGACAAATAAAATTGCAATATACCTGAAGTATACAGTGTGATAATTTGATATACCTATACATTGTGAAAGGGCTCACACAATCAAATTAATTGACACATCACATGTTTATCTTTGTGTGTATGTGTGAGAACTCTCTTAGGTTCTACTCTCTTAGGGCACCTGAGTGGGTCAGTCAGTGAAGCATCTGCCTTTGGCTCAGGTAATGATCTCAGGGTTCTGGGATAGAGTTCTGCATCTGGCTCCCTGCTGAGCAGGGAGCCTGCTTCTCTCTCTGCTGCCTCCCCCTCGCCCCGCTCATGTGTGCACATGCTCTCTCTCTCTTTCTCTCTCACATGCGTGTGCACAAAAATAAATGAAATCTTTAAAAAAAAAGTTCTACTTTCTTAGGGAAATAATTGTTATACAATACAGTATTACCAACTGTAGTCACCATGTCAATATTAAATCCATACTCATGGCTGAAAGTTTGTACCCCTATAGCAACCTCTCCTTATTTCCCCCTACACCAGCCCTTGGCAGTCACCATTCTACAATCTGTTTCTCGGAGTTTGGCTTTTATTTATTTATTTTTTAAAATTCCACATATAAGTGATACCATGCAGTGTTTGTCTTTCTCTGTCCAGCTTTTTTTCCTTAGCATAATGCTCTAATGCCTTTCAGATTCATCTGTGTTGTTACAAATGGCGGGATTGCCTTCATTTATAAGGCTGACTATATTCCATATGTTTCTAAAATCCATATAGTTCTGATAATTTCTAGAGAAATAGAGGCAGATATGGATATAGATATAGATACAGGTGCCTCAAATCTTTGTGATCATCTAAGCCACTGTCTTTTTTCTTAGTATCTCCCAGTAGTTGAGGGCCTGCCAAAACTTGTCAGTGCTTCAAAAAGGAGAATTGCAGTCAGCACCAAGATGCAGGCCTTTTCGATATGGATATTTTCTCAGTTGCCCTATGTGTAGGAGTTACTCAGCTAGTTTCTGGATTTCTCTCAGAGGACGTTGCTCCCTGGGTAGTCAGTGCATCACATGGAAGGGGGGAAATTCAGGAGCCTCCTATGTCACCATTTTGTCCAGATACCCCATTTTCTGGTAGACGTAAAGAAGCAGAAGAAAGCAAATGCTTTAAAAAGGTTTTTGCCTTTATTCCTGGTCTTAAAGGGAATACTTTTAAATTTCATCAAGAAGTATGAGATTTTTTAGATATATCTTATAAAATATTATGAAATTTCCCTTTTATAACTGGTATGCTAACATACTTCATTATAAATAATATTGTATCTTATTAAATTCTTTTTCTGTATTTATTAAAATGTATCATATGGTTTTAGTTTTATTATATATGTGTATATAATTAATTTTCTAATTAAACCAACTGTGACTTCTGTGTAAATGTGCCTACCTCATAATACTTACCTTTTAATCCATTGCTGAATTCAGTAAGCTAATAATTTTTATGATTGTTTAATCTGTCTTCATGAGTGAGACTAAATTTTTTCTTGTGTTATCCTCATATGCTTTTGTTATAGGAAATAGTAATGTCATAAAATGAATTGAGGAGTGTACTCTTCCTCAACTTACAATGGGGTTACATCCTGATAAACCCATGGTAAGTTGAAAATATCATCAGTCAAAAATGCACCAAATATGCCTAACCTATCGAACATTCACAGCTTAGCCTAGCCTCCCTTAAATGGGTGCAGAACACTTAAATTAGCATACAGTTGGGCAAAATCATCTAACACAAACCCTATTTTATAATGAAGTGTTCACTATCTCATGTCATTGACTGCATACTGTACTGAAAGTGAAAGCCAGAATGGTTATATTGGTACAGAATGGTTTTAAGTGTATCAGTTGTTTATCCTGGTGATCTGGTGGCTCACTGCCTCTGTCCGGCCCAACAAGAGAGTAGCATATTGCACATCATTAGCCCAGGGAGAGATCAAAATTTGAACCCCAGTCTCTACTGAGTTTGTATTACTTTTACACCATCCTAAACTTTAAAAGTCGTGTAAGTTGAACAGTTGTAAGTCAGGGGCCATCTGTATCTTCCTTTTCTCTTTGGAAGAGTTTGTAAGATTGATTTTATCTGTTCTTTAAATGATTGGAAAAACTTACTTTTAAAACCAATCTTAAACTACTCAAGTTTTCGATTTCTTCTTGAGTCAATTTTGGCTAATCTGTATTTTTCTAGGAATGTTCCCATTTCATTTATGTTTTCCAAATTGTGGTATAAATTTATAATTGTAGCCCTTAATAATCAGTTTAAATCTTTGACACATCTCTAATCATGGTGTTTTTATTACTATCATTAACATTTGTGTATTCCTTCATAATGTATTGAAACTTTTTTTATTACATACTTTTTCATCTCTAGTAATTCTTTTTGTCTTAAAGTCTATTTTTTGGATATTAATTACTAGGGAAGTTTTTAAGTATTTTCTTCTGTCTCCTTTAAAAACCACATAGCTTAAATTTATGTTTCTATGTTTTACCTTTAATCTTTATTTGGAAACTATCTGGAGAGTTTAGTCCATTTATGTTTATAGCAATAACTGGTATGCTTGGATTTCCTTTCTACAATCTTATAATGTGCTTTCTATTTCCTTTTTGTCTTCTCTCAATCTTTTTCAGGCTTTTAGATGGCATAAGCTTTGCTTTTTCTTAAAATTCCACTTCTGTTTTTTACATGTTTGGAGGTTTATATTCTACTTTGCTCTATTAGTGATGACTCCAGATATTTTTTGACATGGTACTTCAAGTCTAAAATTAATCAATATCTTTACCATCATCCTGAAATATATAGTTGCTCTGAAATTTGTATTCTATTATTGACCAGTATTTTCATTTCAGACAATTTTCTTCACACAAATTAGGTATTATTATTATGGTTTTAAATTGTCAATGTATTTTTAGATTTACCCTCTAGAGGGTGTTATCAAGTCTAAACCTGTCTTGCATGGGATGACGACCTTATATTTACCCTCTGCCAACATTGTTTCCTTGAAAACATACTTAGGTAAGATAAATATGGAATATCAGCCGTATTCAGTGTTGTTTATTGTGGAGAACACTCCTTATTGGGATTAAGAAGACTGTTAGTTGACATACAAACCCGAAGGCCCATGTGATCACAAGGATATGAAAATCTGTCAGAGACAATATAGCCTCAGCTTCCCTGGGTAGTTCCCTCATGACTGAGTGTATATCTTGTAGAGTACTTGGAAGATATACTCAGGGGTGATTAAAAGATGTGATTTCCTTCATGTCTGAGACTTCCTTATGTCTGAGTAGCTTGCATTCACTTGTGGGATCTCATTTCTTACAACTGAGTTGAGCATAGTATTATTGGGATCTGGGAAGCAATGCCTGGACTGCCATAAGGGCTTCCATTGAAGATGCATTTGATGTTATCATGCAGACATGCCATGTTTCCCCTGTTGTATCTTTCTAAGTAAACCTGGTGGCAGTTAAAACCTTTGTATCCTCTAGGTATAAAAGTCAGTCTGACCCCAAACCACTGCTGGTTACATAAAGTGAGCATTGCAGCCCACTGCAAATAGCTTAGTTTATCCTTCCGGAAGCTCAGATGTCAGTAAACTAGGATTTCCTTGTATTTCATCTGCCATTATGACCTCTAGGGAAAATAGAATACAACTTGCCACCTCAAAGAGAGAGTGTGATGTATCTATAAAGGATCTATAATGAAAAAGGAGGTGGCAAGCCTGCCCTTTTCATTTGAGTATAGTGAAGGCTAGAAGGGACAGGAAAACCTAGAGGAGTTGAGAGGTTCATGAATATAATTATTGCCCCTTTCCATCTTAGCTGACTCAGGGAATGGTAGCGATAGTGTTAAATGTGTTCATGGGAAAACCAAAACAAGGGGCCTTTATCCTTGATCTCCTTAGAAACTTGGGGTCAGATTATGCATGGTGGCAGATAGAGGAAATCCCCTCGATTAGGCCGTCCATAGACCACATAGAATAGCCCCAGAAGGTGCAAGTGGTGGCATGATGTGGGGAAGAGCAAGAGACATGCAGGAGTTCCCAGAAGCTCATGATAAGCTCATGCTAGTGAGGAAGAACTGATCAGTTAAAAAAAAAAAAAAAGAAGGAAAGAAAGAAAGAGAAAGAAAAAGAAAAAAGAAAGGTACTTTTTTTTTTTAACACGTTGAGTTGCAAAGTGTAAGTAAATTTGTAACCTCTCCACATCATTTCCCAGTTCTGTTATTGTGTGACTCTATGATTGATTAACTTTAAAATGAAAACAGCAATTTGTAAAGAAACAATATACAGAAGCATTCATTTAAAAGTCAGGCATTCTTGATCTTCAATGTTTATTTTGATGATTTAGTGTAATGAAATGTAAAAGTACCTTTAAGAAAAACTCAAACTGCAGATGTTAGAATTGTTCTATAATGGAAGAAATATATATTTATCTTTTGATCATAAATAGAGGAAAACATTTTTAGGACCTACTGTTCAAAACAAGTGAAGCTAAAAGTCTCATTGTTTTAGAGTTAACATGCTGTGGGTAAATAAAATTTGATGATAGATAAATGTATTCTACATTAAATAACAGTACTCTGTGTTAGTAAAGATCATTCTTTAGAAATGCTTACATTCCATATCATATTCTACTTACAATATTGCTAGAATAATGAAGTTTTATTAATTCAGCCTTTACTAATTAAGACATTATGAATGTCACTGGCTCAGCACAGCATAAACATTAGGCTACCTATCAAGAAACCTATTTGCCAAGTAATTTAATAGCAAAAATAAGTCTTCAGATGACAATATTAATCTGGGGATGAAAAGTTGCTTTCAGGATTTTAATAGTTTATGCAAATAATAACAAATGACAAATTAGACATTAAAAATATATCCAGTAAACCTCCTTTTTGAAGCAATATGTTAACTAGAAGTTCTGAATATTTGTGAAAGTTAAATGTATTATTTAATATAAACAAAGATTTGGTTGTACTGGTTTCACTGGACATTCCCTTAGTCTGAATTAGTCTTCACCATGGTTTTATATAAGTTTATATTACCTGGGGAAAATTTTAATTTTTTTGTGATTTTTTTCCCCTATGAGCATATGTTTTTGTATATTAAATGACTCAACTCTCACAGTTATCTCATTTCTTTTTTGGGTATGTGAACCATTTGAAAATTAATTGAAAATGTAAGTGACTTGAAGTAAATTGGCAAATAAGTTTGCATGAAAATACTTGACCGTATAAAAGACAACAGAGTAACTAATTGACTGTTTTACCATGTCTTTCTGGGTCAGGTTTCATAATCAGAGAGGCCTAGTTCAGTTCAGTTGGACTAATAGCCATTGAACACTCCCATGATCTGGCACCAAGCTGGGCCCTGGGCCTGCAGAGGTGAGACAGGCACCCTTGGGTCACTGACTGTGGGGATGGAGGTGGGAGACACGTAGAGTTAATATCAACCTGATATGGAGAACTAGGAAAATCATCCATACCAGAGTCCACAACCACACTGATAAAGGACTTAGGTGCATTTGATTTAGTAAAATAGTTAGGTTTTAAAGATTTCCATGTGTGATTAGGTTAGTTTCTAAAGCATAATGGGAGACAGAAACAAGTAACTAATATCTAAGGTTTCATGGGAAGTGACAGTCTTGTTAGACTTGGGTTTCACCCTCTAGAATAAATTTTCCTTAGATTATTTTTCCTCTAAGGTTTATCATAAGGTTTTAGGTTACATGAACATTGATTGCTTTTTCTAAGTACAAAATTTATATTTTGATATTTTTAATTTCTTAAAGACATATAAATCTTTTTTGACATATTGAATTCAGTCTCTGGTATTATATTTCACATTCCATGACCACATAAATATTTACCTATATATTGTTCTAGCCTTATTATTTTTTACATTTGCAGCTTTAACTCAAACGGAATTTAATTTCACTTTGGGTATGAGTTTGGTTTCTCTTTTTTTCCTTATGTAAGCAATCTTTGTTAAGTAATCTTTGTTCAAGTAATTGTTCAAGTAATCTTTGGTTTTCTCATTGATCTTAACTGCCACCTCCATCATGTAATTTTATAGGATTGATTATATTTGGGGGCTCCCAATTATTTTTCTTTGATCTTTTGTCTGATATCACACATTTTAAAATTATTACATTTTAATATAACTTTTTTGGGATTAGTTAAAACAAATACCCTATAAAAATGCCTTGGAGTTAAAAGATTTGTATTTTAAGTCTGCCAGCTCTATTTTAGTATATATTATCCTTTGTTTTGTCTTAGTTAAAATTTATTAACATAAAGTTTAACACAATTACTAGTTTTTGTTTGTGTGTTTAATTTTTCTCCCTCTCCCTTGTACATGATATTTCATGTTGCTTGTATTACCAGATCTGAGAAATTCTCTAAGTGATGGAGATATTTATTTATTTTTTATTAAAATTTACATTTTCTGTAATTGCTACATAATAATTGGAACAAAACATTCTAATGTAGCAGAGGAAAGGCTGTAGTATTCCTTAAGGCTGTTTGGGTTGTAAATTCTAGGAATTCAACTTAGTTGAAGAAGGAAGGGAATTTATTGTCTGTAATAACAGGGAGGAGTTAGAGAGGGCGCACAGCTGGCTCTAGAGTTTCAAATTATGTTATAGCTTCCATGTCACAGTAATGCTTTTAAATGCTGGCTTTATTCTCAAACAGGGTCTTTCCCTATAGGAAAAGGTCAGTCATCAGCAGACCCAGACTCTTTTCTTCTGTTTAGCATCCCCAGTAAAGAGATGATTTCCCTCCCTAAACAGCCATATATCAATCCTAGGAAATTCTCATTAGCCTTTTCTGGATTGTATAAACTGATAAGGACTGAGAATGGGTTAATCTGAGCAGCCAATCTGGATAAGATTGCCCTCTCTCTGGTGATAGGCAGGCATCAATGACAGACCTGAAGACTTGAGCTAGAATGGGGAACTCCTCTAAGAGATCTGAAAACTCCCCAGCAGGGATGGTAAAATGTATAGTCCTAAGTAAGGTAGATTTACCAGGAACCCAGTGAAATCTTGGCTTCTGAGCCTTTATGTGCATGGGCCCCTTCCAGAAATCTGGGGCAGCCTTTCAGTGTGTTCACAGGATGATATATTTTGTGGATACTTTAATCACGTTCAGTTCAGAACACTGTATTCTCTAGCTCCGACTTCCCCTCCACCATATTTTCCTGTATGAGGTGTGACAGTGAGTGGTCGTGGCATGTTTGAAATCCCGGTAAGGAGAAGTTGAGCTGGGGATTCTTTAGTTTTAGTCTAGGGGGGTTTCTTTCTTTCAGGATTTATTTATTTATTATACATTATATGTTAAAAAAAAAAAAAAAGAAGGAGATAGCAGGAAGGGAAAAATGAAGGCGGGGGAATCAGAGGGGGAGACGAACCATGAGAGACTATGGACTCTGAGAAACAAACGGAGGGTTCTAGGGAGGATGGGTTAGCCTGGTGATGGGTATTAAAGAGGGCACGTTCTGCATGGAGCACTGGGTGTTATACGCAAACAATGAATCATGGAACACTACATCAAAAACTAATGATGTAATGTATGGTGATTAACATAACGTAATAAAAACTAAAAAATAAAATTAAAAAAAGGTTCATTTATTTATTTGACACAGAGAGAGCGTGCACAAGTAGGGGGAGCAGGAGAGGGAGAGGGAGAAGCAGGCTCTCCGCTGAGCAGGGAGCCCGACATGGGGCTCAGTCCCAGGACCCTGGGATCCTGACCTGAGCCCGCTTAACCAAGCTACCCAGGCGCCCCTAGGGGTATTGTTTTATGTGGTTTTTAGTCACTCCCTTGCATCACTAAATTATTATTAATTATCCTGATGTAGCAGTGACTTCTAGAAATATATTGTCCACTGGGCCAAATCACTCTGTGGATCAATATTACAATATGATGATATCTTATAGCAACAAACTGTATGTAGAGTAGAAGAGAAAGAAAGTTTTAAATGTACAAAGCCAGAAGCTGGTTGGTAGAAAAGTCTTTCAGTTATCTGAAGTGCAAAATTTTAAGTGTAGGAGGATTTGGTTCTCACTATATATGTGTATATATTGTATACATATACTCATGTGTATATATATTCAGTAATGCAGCATATATGACTTTAAACATATACAACTTTTATAAACTATTAATAGTAAAAAAAACTAGTTTCAATCAATTATGCTAGAGGAAGACATCTTTTTTATCTATAGAAAATATTCTGTATCGTTGTCATATGAAGAAGTAATCAATCTATAAAATGCAGCCAAAAAAATGTAGTTAAAAAATATTAAGATGTGTGTTAGGCAGTTAATTAACACAAATATATTTTTCCTGGATATTGTGGTATTGATAATATTTGTCAGCTTTTTAATAGTTGTGGGGGTTTTTTTGTTTTTCTTGTGATTTACTTTCCCAGTCTAAATAAATATTTATTTTCATAGTTAATTTTGTATTTGTAATTTTAAATTCCTTTTCTTTAAGAGAATCTTCAACTTTGTATAAGATTCTGTCTCCACAAAACTTGGATCTGCTCCCAATCATAGCTGCAACACTTCACCACAGAGGGTGTGATTTGAAATGATAAAGACTTAAAATACACTACAGATACACAATGTCCCATGCTCTCCCCTTTCCTTTCCCTCATAATTATTTTTGTAAGCATAATGAGAAGTAAGAAAATGGCTTGGCAAAATTGAAGCAGGCAACCTTTTCCTATCATAGTAGATACAATTCCTTTCAAATCTATATCAGTTTTGCCATTTCCCTATCCATTCTGTCTCTCTGTCTTGCTCTTTTCCCCCCATATATCTATTTATCTATCTTAGCAGAAGATAGAAATGATGTCCTTAGACAAAGGATATTATTTAAGGAAAATCTAAAGAAAATTGGTGTTTGTATCATCTGAAGTTTAAGGTTTAAACTGTGAAAAGATTCCTTTAACTCCATTCACTTCGTGGAAGCTGAAAATGGTAACTTTCCTGCTTGGAGGAAACAGGTAAAAGGTCACTTGGAAATAGTTTTGTCTTCTTTTATATGAACATTTCTACTTTTAGTCTTTTTTTTATATTAATTTTGAGAGCCTAAAACTTTACAGAGTTTGTTCCTATTACTATTGGAACAGCAATACTAACAATTACTATTACTATTGGAACAACAAATCACCCCCAAACTTAGCAGCTTGATGTGCAG
This sequence comes from Neomonachus schauinslandi, assembly GCF_002201575.2. Taxonomy (NCBI): domain Eukaryota; kingdom Metazoa; phylum Chordata; class Mammalia; order Carnivora; family Phocidae; genus Neomonachus; species Neomonachus schauinslandi. The sequence continues at coordinate 140,312,118 of NC_058405.1, read as the reverse complement.
TAGTCACATAATTATATCTCAGAGCTTCTATGAGTCAGCAATTCAGGAAAAGCTTAGTCAGGCGGTTTGGACTCATGGGGTCTCACGTGGTTGCAGTTAGGCAGTGGAAAACCTGGAGTTAGGCTGGAGGTGGAAAACCTGGACTGGCTGGGCATCTCTCTGTGTCTGTCAGTGTAGTCTCAGGGGTTCTCTATGTGGTCTCTCCATAGTTAGTTTGGGCTTCCTGATTGCATGGCGGCCTTGGGAGAATCTCACTGTTTACAGATAGCTCATGGGGCCAAGTAAAGTATTTCAGCTTCTATCTCTACTGCATCACCTTTTATGACCTAACCTTGGAAAGATATTCACTGTTACTTCCACCATATTTTGTTGGTTAAAAGCAAGTCACAAACTCTCCCAGAATCAAAAGGTAGGAAATAGACTCTATCTTTGGATGAGGGAATGTGAAGTTTCTATAAAAACATGTGGAAGTAATCACAAGCAATTTGTACCAAGAAGTGAGGTGCTGCTGTAACAAATACCTAAAAATGTGGAAGCAGCTTTGGAACTGGGTAACGAATGGATAGATGCTGAAAGAGTTTTGACGTTCATGCTAGAAAAACCAGAGGTTGCCATGAAGGTGTTGCTAAAGACAATTCCAGTTAAGTGCTCAGAGAGAAAGGAGAGCTAGACACAAAGCCTTCATCTTCTTAGAAAATATATAAATTATCATGAACAGCTAGTTGGTAGAACTATGGATGACAAAGCCTGACTTCATCTTCTGATGAAATCTCATATGGAAATGAAGAATGATTATTGGACAATGGAGAAAGGGTGATACTTGTTATAAAGTGGCAAAAAACTTGCCTGAATCGTGTTAGTGTTCTAGGGTGTTGTGGGGGAGAACTGTCAATGATGAAATTGGATATTTAGCTGAGGAGATTTCTAAGAAAATTTGAGGAGGAACTTGATTACTCCTGACTGCTTAAAGTAAAACACAAGAAGAGATAAACAAATTGAAGAAGAAATTTTTCAGCCAAAAGGAACCAGAACATAAAAGATTTGGAAAATTCTCAGCCCATCCATATTGCAAAAAAATGAGAAAACGTGTTTGAGAGAAAACACCAAAGGTGTAGCTCACTGGCCGTTTGATAAAGAGATTAGTGTGGGTGTGAAAAATGATTATCATCAGTCATTTCAACAGAGCCCAGTAATGAGATGTGATTATACCAGCTAAGACACTGCCAGTTTGAACTAAAGGGGGCAGAGAAAGCAGGATGATAAGAAGGAAGGCTGTTGAACTTAGATCCTGCAGAACCAAACCATAGAGCTGTTTGGTCGTTAACTTGCAGTATTCTTCAAGACAAGGGGAAAATGACCCCAAAGGCAATTCAAAGATCATCAGGGCTCCCTCCTCAGTTTCAAAGGGAAAGCATCACCTCAGTTACCACAAGCCAGGCAGGGGCTCCTGGCAAAGCCTCCAGAACAAACAATTCCTACCCTCCACAGCTACAGGGAATCAGGAGTGCGGGAGGTAGTTCCCACCCCAGTGGGCCTGAAGGTGAGACTGCTGCCCCAGTCTGAGAGGCAGAGCATCAAACCAAAGAGGATTATTCTCAAGCCTTAAGACCTGGTGGTATTTACCTTGTTAGGTTTGGGATTGATCTGGACCTGGAGACATCACCCTTTCATTTCCATTACTCCCTTTGGAATGGGAATGTCTATTCTCTGCCTATCCCATCGTTGTATTGGAAGCCCATAACTTGCCTGCTTTCACAGGTTCATGGCTGGAGAGAAATTTTGCCACAGAGTGAATCATACCTTTAATCATACCCATACCTGATGTAGATGATATTTAAATGAGACTTTGGACTTTAGATTTTGGAGTTGATGCTGGAACTAGTTAAGTCTTTTGGGGCTGTTGGGATGGAAGGAATGTATTTTGCATGCAAGAAGGACATGAATTTGGGGAGGTCAGGGCAGAATGTTATGGACTGAATATATTCCTCCAGAATTCATATGTTGAAACCCTAACCTCTAGTGTGATGGAATTTGGAGGTTGAGTCTTTGGGAGGTATTAAGTGTATTATATCATAGTCTTATTTCTGCAAACTGATTTTATTAATCAGTATTTTATTTTGAGGTGACCACATTTGATACATGTAACTGCAGTTTTATTTTCTATGTAGTATTCCACATGAGCATACAATTTATATATGTATTCTTTTGTTGATGAACATTTAAGTTATTCCCATTTTCCATTTTTTGCTATTATAAGAAATGTGGCAATGTGAATTTTTATATGTCTCCTTTTGCACATAGGGAAGTTTTTCTCAGGCAGACCCATTATTGGGTGTGAAATCAATTGAGTGGCTCTTAGCCAGCATATGGAAAAAAATGAAGTATTATAGAATAGATAATATTAGAGTACATCACATATAGTACTATTTCATGAATCTTTGGTTGGAATTATATCCATAATATATAAACGCATCCACACATCAAAATATTTTTTTCCCCTGAGAAATCTGAGCACATTGAAATGCTGGTGGAAATAAGCCAGTAAAGACAGGGAAGAAAGCAGATGCATGGGGGTTGGAGGTGGGGAGAAGGAGACAAACCTCTTCTAGTAAGATAGGAGAAAAGGAAATATAGGTTTAGATGATGGTACATTTGTAGGTGGGGGAAGAGAATGTTTAGGGAGTTTTCTTTTGACATATTCTGTTTTCTCTATGAAGTAAATGATAATGTGCTGGGAACTAGATACTAGTAGAGTAGATTTCTTGAAGAAAATGGAAGAGGTTTGAAGTTGCTACTGGAAAGAATAAAAGAGAAACTTATTAAGAAAATGTAAAAGTTTACTATGAAGTGTTGAAAGTTAGGGATCTAAGACTAGGAATTATAGTACTATCTGTGGGAAAAAGAATGATGTTCTCCATCAGCATTTAGCAATCTGGGAGTCAAGAATGTAGATAGTTGGATTAATCTAAGATTTGAGTTTTTCTGGGCAAGATAACCACAGGTAGTGTACCAATGGAGGTGCCAATGTTGAAAGAATAGTGGAACTGGGGGCTAAAAGGAGGATTAAGGACCAATCAATAGATAGGGAGAAAATGAAAAAAGAAAAGAGAATAAAGGTCAATGTCAGGGGCCAGCAACCTATGGCCTGTGGGCCAAACTTGACCCACTGCTTTTGTATATCAGCCTTTGGAACACAGACGCCCCCATTTGTTCACTCTTCACTACTATCTATCCTCCGTTACTGTTTGTGCTGCAGTGGCAGTTGAATAATTGTGAGAGCAGATCTGCAAAACTTAAAATATTTACTATCTGGCCCCCCCTTTTTTTTTAAGATTTTATTTATTTATTTGACAGAGAGAGACACAGCAAGAGAGGGAACACAAGCAGGGGGAGTGGGAGAGAGAGAAGCAGGCTTCCCACTGAGCAGGGAGCCCGATGCGGGGCTCGATCCCAGGACCCTGGGATCATGACCTGAGCCAAAGGCAGGCGCTTAACGACTGAGCCACCCAGGCGCCCCCTATCTGGCCCTTTATAGGCAAACTTTGCTAAACCCTAGTCTATTCTACCTTCTTTATTTCTCTCACTGAGGTCTAAGAACAGACATAATGTCAAATGGAAGGGAGGATGGGAAGATGAGGTAAAAGGAGGGGAGAGCGACACAGTTTCCAGAAGTTGCCAAGCCCAGGGCAGTCTTGGGGGCAGTGGATAGGTGAGGTAAAGTTGGGTTTCTGAAGCTTGTCAACTTTTTCCTTAAATGAAGGACCTGAGAGTATTAAATGGGTTGTCCATAAGGATGTAGAAATCACATACGATGATGACAGGTTGGGGGATGAGCAGAAAGATGGTGAGCCAACATCAAAGTCCTGGAAACAAACAAATGTTTGGTAAGGCTTTGGGGGTCAGAAACAAGGATAAAAGGAAGTATGGCCTGTTCATATGAATTTCAAGAAAGAGTGGGAAGTAATGGCCTGAAGTTGGAATTGAGGAGAAGAATGGCAACCCGTTACTTCTAACCCCGAGAGAATGAGCAATGATCATTGAAAGGGTTCCCAGGAAGTGATGTCTTCAAAGGAGACACTCGGGGACAAGAGGTGGAGGAAGCTTGCATTCTTTCTTTTTTTTCTCCCCGCCCCCCCACTATGGAATGGGAATTCTGGAATGAAAAATAGAACAACAGAATGATTTCAGAGTGAGGATTCAGGTCAGAGAAGGGAATAGAGTAGTCCAGGAATGGAAGTAAAGGGAGGAATAGGTGACAGGAGGCACTTTCCTTTGGAAGGTGAGCAAGGGTTCTGTGGCCACAAGCCCTTTAAACAATTGGCACCAGGGATTATCTGGTGGACAGAGAGGGACAGGATGCTATTCTGAAACTGCTGCCTTCAACAATGGCAGCAGTGATGGCAGCATGTGGAAATCCCAGCCAGGTGATCAGTCAGCCCACGGTCTCAGCCAGTGCTAAGTATTCCAAATGATACAAATTGGCTACAGGCCCTGGTGGATAAGAAATGCCAGGCTCCCTCAGAGTGCCCTTCGGCCCTGGTGTCTGCTCACTCATAAGTTGGTGACTCTGCATTCCTGAGTGACTCTACCACATTGCTGCTTAAGCCAGAAACCTCCTGTATTTCTCCCCGTTCCTTCTTCATATCCCTCCTGGATTTGCTGCCATCCAGTCTAGCAGGCTGTCTCCTCAGTCTAGTCCCACTGAGTCGTTTCCTTTTATACCCTCCAAAATGAAAACAAAAACAAAAACACCCCAAAAAACTTTTTTTCTTATTGTACAAGCCATATATGCTCTCTGTAACATTAATTCAGATGATACAGAAGGCATACTAAAGAATGTAAAATTTGCTATGTCTTCACAGACTTTCTCTACACAGAGATACATTTTCTTAAAATTCCGTGGGGCTGTATTTTATGTGCTCACTTTATATTATTTTCTAATAATGTATCATGAAATTTTTCTATCAATAAATTCTTATCTAAATCATTTTTTTAATCCTTAGCATTCTGTTACATGGATTTACCATGATTTATTATCCAATCCCTGTATTGTTGGATTGAGTTCATATTTATTTGCTACTATGTATAACAATATAATGAACATCCTTATATGAATGACTTTCATGAAACAAAAATCTGATCATGTCATAATTTCGTGCTTGAAATTCTTCATTGGCTCTCTAATTCATGACCTTCAGGATTAAATCTAGCTGCTTAGCTTGACAAAGGAGGTCATTTGCAATTTGGTTTAGACCTGTTTCCTCTCCATTCTGATTTCTCAGTACAGCCCTGCCCCAGCTGCTCTGGTCAGGAACGCTACCTAGATACCCCCAAAATGCCTCCATCACATATCCATGTATGTTGACCTGTTCATCTTCCCAGCTGTACCATAAACTCCTTGAGGGACTGTGCTTTATCTTCTGCGAAGAGTTATATGTAGGCACTTAATATTTGTTTATTTGCATGGAAGACTGAATGTACACATGCTTGTATATTTTCTTCCTTAGTTCTCATTCCCCTTCAATGTATTTTAATGATTATTCTCTTTTCTGTGTCACAGTTTATGTTTTCTTTTGATCTTGAATACATTCATTCATCTATTCGTTTCATTCCACAAAAGCTAATGGAATACCTACTACGTGCCAGTTACAGTTATAGGTACTGGGAGATAGTGAACGCAACCTCTTAGACCTAACATTCTAGTGAGGAGGCTCCCAATAAATAAGGCAAATAAGTGGCATGTGCACTATATTAGAGAGTGGTAAGTGCTAAGAAGAGAAAAAAAAATGAAGTGGAGAAGGGGGTTTTGAAGGGTCTGTATGTTGCTGGGGCTGGGGGTGTTGCTATTTTAATCAGGGTGGGAGGGAGAGCCTGTCTCTTTAAGAAAGGAGGGAGCTAGTCACACATTCTAGGCTGAGGAAAGAGCCAGTGCAAAGGCCACAAGGCAGGAACTTGTTGAACATGTTTGAGAAAGAGCAAGAAGTCCCCTGTTCCTATTGTCAGGGAGCACTGGAGGGAAAATAGGTAAGATCAAAATGGGGACATCAAACCAGATGGCTGTGGCATCATCAGAATATTGGTATTTGCCCTGACTGAAAAGAGAAGCCACTGGGGGAAAGGGTTCCAGCAGAATCTTCCTGGCTACTATGTTGAAAAGAGGCTCCAGGTGAACAATTAGGTGGCTACTGCAATATTGCAGACAAGAAATTATTCTTTGCACTGGGGTGGTGGCAGTGAGAGTAGCAGTAAATGATTGAATTGTGGATTTCTTTTGAAGGCAATTTGCTTGTGGACTAGATATGGGATGTGAGAGAAAGAGCAGAATCACAGATAACACTGAGGTTCTTAATCTCTCAAAACATAGAAACAATATAAATTCTATTCTGTGTACCCAGCAATTACTTAGTTTTGCCCTATTGGCCTAATTTCAGATTCACACTTAACCCATCCTAGCTAGATTTAATTGGAATTGTCCCAGAGAGAATTCTCTGTATTTGAACATTTTTGTGTTTGTTTACACGGTGTTACTATAAATTACGGAGACTCATTTGTGTGTGTGTGTCTTACAGGAATCAGTCTCATTTAATAAGCACATCACGTACAATACCCAAACTCAGTTTTAATATCTGTCATAAAATTTCTTGGACCATAGTGCTCTAGTAATAAAATTTCCCTGTGTTTTGCAAGTGCATTTGCTTAACACCTGGACCACTCTTCAGTAAATAAGTCCAGATGACTCTGAATGAATTAATAAATAAAGCAAGCCTGCCTTTGACTTATAAATTTTCTAGTGAATATGTTAATAGCTATAAATGAATAATAAAGTACTTACAATAATCTAGCTGTTTTCTATTTTGATTAAATTATTCAAAATAGTCATATAGAGTTTTAAATCTTAAAATATAGAACAATATTAATAGAGTTGCACAAGCATGAATTTTAAAATAAGTTGAATATGATATATTTTGAAATTAATAATCATTTTAATACAGGGATTGTCACTTTATTTTAATGAAAATGTAAAAAGTCTCCTGAAGCAGCAGATTGGCCTCTTTGAGCACTGTTAGACGTGACTGCAATTTGCTCCCTTTTCCTCCCATTTATGGATGAAGGATTCATCTCTGGAAGGCTGACAAAGATTCAGTTTTTGTTTTGTTTTGTTTTAAGATTTATTTATTTAGGGCGCCTGGGTGGCTCAGTCGGTTAAGTGTCTGCCTTCAGCTCAGGTCGTGATCCCAGGGTCTTGCGATCGAGTCCGCATGGGGCTCCCTGCTCAGTAGGGAATCTGCTTCTCCCTCTGCCCCTGCTCCTCCCCCCTGCTCGTGCTCACGTGTGCGTGTGCCCCCTCTCTCTCGCATGCGCGCATGCAAACTCATGTGCTCTCTCTCAAATAAATAAAATCTTTAAAAAAAGATTTATTTATTTGTGGGGGGAGGGGCAGAGGGCGATGGAGGGAGAATCTCAAGCAGACTCCCTGCTCAGCGTGGAGCTAGATCTCATGACCCTGACACTGTGACCTGAGCCGAAATCAGGGGTCGAACTCTTAGCTTAACTGACTGAGCCACCCAGGTGCTCTGAAAGATTCAGTTTTTATTTGGAGCAATACCTGCTCCTTTCCATGGGATACTGTTATAATGATACGTGGAAGAGCAAAAGACACAACCATTTTCTAGATGTGATGGAATGCTTGCCTTGTTTTTTCTAGGGAATTCTCCAATTTTGGCTTTAACATTAAGAAGTCATTCAGGCAGGACTCTGACTACCAACTGTGTAAGTTAAGTGACCCCTTTCTGAAGTTCAGCAGTGAATTGCTTATAAAAATGTATGCAAAAAATTGTTGAGATACCAGTTACTGAATTGAAATGTCTAAGGTACCCAGCAAAAGCCAGTGTCCTGAGGTGGCAGGAATCTCAGACATGACTAGCAAATGCCAGGGCTTTCAACCAAACAATATACACTGCTATTTACCTCCTCAAAATCTGTTTATAAACAGGTAGAACTGGGAAATGAAAATGAGTTACATGTGGAAAAACAATACTGACATTTAAAATTAGTGATTAAGAGTATGATCTGGTTGTCTCTAGTGAACTTGGGTAACGTCTAGGTGACCTTGGCTAAGTTTCTTAAAATCTCTTTCATTTTCTCTTCACAGTGTATTAAGTGGAGATAATAATTGTTGATACCTGATAGGTTTGCTGGGAGGTTTAAATGAACAATTTAGTATAAAACTCTTAGGACAATTCCTAGCATGTTGTACACCCTCAATAATTGCTAGCTCAGCATACAATCGAACTCTTGAGTTTACATATAGATGGCATATTAGAAAGAGATTGCATTAAGGTGAAGAAAGAAAATAATTCCAGAGGAATCCTTACTCTTGGCTATTCTTGTTCGATTTTATTGTCGTCAGTGGGTAAGTAATATTCCTGCCAGAAGCCAGGTGGTGAGGATTTCTAAACCGCATGTAAGATTTTCATAGTGTATGAACCATAAGATCTATCAATATTAATAACCATGTTAGAAAGTTAAGAAGATAGCCAGAATTACCATCTTTTTAGTTTGTTCTGAAAAATGAGGTGAGAACATGATGCAGTATCAGATGATACCAAGAAGCACCTTCATGATCACCATGAAAATTAGGCCACGCTGTCTGTACTGGCCCAGTCCCACATTCTTCAAACCGAATCTATTCAGCATCCCCATGAAAACTGATGGTCTTTCCTTTGCTATCATACTCCACTATCTACCATTATCACTGAGGGTTTCTGGATTTTGTAGGCACAGATATCTAACCTGGAGATCAAGAGCTCACATGGGAAAAGAGCAAAATTTGCAGAGGGCAGGGATCCCAGGGCATGTGGCATATTGGTGTGGTGGTTTGAATTTGAGAGTGAGGATGAAAAGGCGAGGGTAAATGAATATGGTACACTCAGGCATGGAAAGTTTTGGTGGAAAGGGTTCCCCAGCATGCCAGCGATGCAACGTGGATGGGGTCGAACAGATGTGGCCTGGGAGGATGCAGTCAGCAAAGATTTGTTCATCCTACAAAGCTACATTTTGGAGTTCTGGGCTGCAGAACATGAGTAAGTGCAAACAGAAGAATCATTTATGACAGACATACATATGCTTCCTTCCAACGGGTCAGGTCGTCTGAATCAGGTGCTTTTTGCAAGTTTCTTTGCCTAAAATGGTAACTCTTTTTTTTGCAAGATCTGATTTATTTTCTTATTGACGTATACCAGCAATTCTTTCTTCATTTATTTTTTAAGTCAATTTTAATGCTAATTATAGAGTTTACCTGTTTATATGCCATATTATATATTCATCTACTCACAAATATATGGCATCTCCTGCCCACAGAGGATATGGTATATCAAAACATAGATGAATCCTTATAAACCCATAGCCATCCTTAGGGAAATTACACAAAATACTTTTCTGTTCTAGTAAATCAGGGTGGCCATGTGGCTATACAAATGCAACAACGTACTATTTGATATCCATGTCCCCCATATGTATTCTGAATCTCTTGTTAAAAGCAGGAATTATTAAATCATGTTTGAACTTACTATTCTGTCATATTTATAGTATTTCTATTGGTATTTTAAAATAATTGCTTAGCCCAAATCCAAAATACAATACAATACAATACAATACAATACAATAAAAATTTGTCTCCTCCATTGAGGCAGTGGGGAAAAAGAGTTCAATAAGTACTGAGCTTCAGGTTGGAAAGATGAAAAAGTCCTAGAGATGAATGGTAGTGATGGTTGCACAACAGTGGGAATGTGCTTCATGCCCCTGAGCTAGACATTTAAAAATGGTTCAAATGGTAAATTGATATTTTTTATCACAATAAAAATTTTGTTTTAAATTGCCTCCTCTAAACCTAAAGGGATTTCCAGTGTATTTATAACATTACTTGATATTATTTTCCTCAAAAGAACTCTAAATCAGATATGAATATATAAGCAGAAAGTGCATTAACAAAAAACACTGGTCAAACTTCAGTTCTCTAAAATATTTAAATAAACTTGCATTGGGATTGAGAAGAAAAGCACTAAAGGATCAGCTAGCAAGTATCAGAAGGATGGTCTCTTGATTCTATTCCTATCTTGATGACCTTGTAGTTTAATATAATGGTTTCTAGCTTCGCTGAAAAGTTTAGCTGACTTTTTATTGACTTTAGTCAAAGAAAGAGAAGATTATTCAATAAAGACCATAAACCTTAAACTTCTGTATTTGGAAGTTGTATTAGATTGAATTTCAGGTATTATGTGCTGAATAAAGTGCTTTTATTATGATCACTCCTCTTTCAACTCTATGTATTTCCAGTTGAATGGCATAATAATAGTATGACTGGGATTTACCAGTCACAGTTATAAATATGTAACATTCATTTCTAGGTAATATATTACACTGTTGTTTTATGAAGAAGTAGTTGCCCTTGATGTAAAAATGGATATTTGATTTGAATAAATGATTCTAGAATTTATGTCATACTCTAAGTTATCCTGTCCTCTCGGATGCTGAAATGCTTTTGTGAGATGTCAAAGTTGGATAAATAATAATTGCCTTCAAGAGTCTTCAGTATATATGATGGTTATTTTAGAACCCAGCTAGAAACCTTTGCAACAGAAATGCTTTAATTTTTACCATACCTACTGCCCTAGCCATGATTTATTGAAAGCTGTCTAATCTAATTGAAAGCTGTCTGTTTCCTTCTTAAAATGCTGAGAACTCTCTTCATATATATCAGTGGTTACCTGGTTTGTGAGTTCTTAATGATTTCATTTCCTACAGAGTTCAGCCATAGAATTCAAACATTTACAAGTATTGTCTCAATTTACTGAAAAAGGCAAAGAGCACATAAATTCTTGTGATTAGAATCATTTTAAAACCATAGCACTGGTAGGGATTTCACATTCTAATCTCCAATTGGACTATAAAAAGCCAAAAGCCTTAGCTCACAGTCATGGCTAAATGGACATAGGTAGTGAGGTGAGTATGAATTTTACCCCCACAAAAATCAGTGGTGCAAAAAAATAGCATGTATGTTTGTTTTCATAAACAAAATGAAATCTGACCCCAAGGTGGTGGGATATTTAATCTCGGTTAATTGGGAAGTCCCCACCCAGAGGGTCATTTGGAAGTACCAGGTTCTTACACCAACTGGAGCAGTGGGGGATGGGAACACTGCTTTTGTCTTTGGTTCTCACCAGTCCTTGCTGTGAGCCTCCTGTCCGTGCCGATGCTAAGCTTGAACATTGTTCTTTGACTACTACTGTCCACGTTTCCTTCTTCGTAAGGCTAGAATAGGACCTCTAGATGGTCCCAGCACTGATAATATTACAATTCAAAATATAATTTATACTTAACTTTTAAAACTAGTCTATGAGTATTGCGTTCCATTGGATTTCGGGTATTATATGCACAAGATGTATACTGAGATGAAAACAGCTTCTTTATATGTTTGGGTTTTTTTTAATGTAAATTTCTCGAAAAGTTCATTGCAGCTGAACTTATTTGGAAGGAGGGCCCTGGCTTAGTGGGCACCCTAAGCACATGTGCAATTTACCTATTAGATGGTCCAAAGCTTTTTGAAAAGTAGTGTAGAGGCCCTTGTGTATGAGAATATCTCCAAATGAGTCAACATTTTTTCTTCCAGTCTGAAAATTCTTTCCTAGCCACTTCATTAGGACATATTTTTTGACTTGTGTTTTCAAACAGGATCAGTATAAATATAGAATTGATCGAACTTTTTCAACAGTCCTTCTCTGGAAAGTGAGTTGGTCAGATACCTGGATGAAATGAGAGGCGAAAATGCATCCGAATTTTCCCAGGATAGTCCCAGTTTATATGTATTGTGCCACCATAATTTTTTTCTTTTTTTCTCTTTTAATAGATTTAGTGAGATATAATTTATATACCATACAATTCGCCCACGTAAAGTGTACAATTCAGTGGTTTTTAGTATAGTCACAGGTTTGTGCAACCATTACCACAATCAGTCTTAGAACATTTTTAAACCTAAAAAAAAAAAAAAAAAAAACCCACCCTGTACCCTTTAGCTACCACCTCCAACCCTAAGGAAACACTAATCTATTTACTGCCCCTATACATTTCCCTAATCTGAACTTGAATATGAACGGAATCATATAGTAGTCTTTTGTGTCTGACTTCTTTCACTGAGCATGTTTTCAAGATTCATCTGTGTTGTAGCATGTATCAGCACTTCATTCCTTTTTATGGACAAATACTATCCCATTATATAGGTATACCACATTTTGTTTATTCGTTCATATATTAATTGATATTTGGGTATTTCCTCCTCTTGGTTGTTATGAATAATGCTGCTGTAAACATGGATCTGCGTTTTCACTTCTCTTGAGTATTACCTAAGAATGGAATTACTGGGTCATATGGTAACTCTATATTTAATCATCGGAAGAACTGCCAGACTCCTGTCCAAAGTAGCTGCACCATTTTACATTTGCACCAGCAATATGTGAGGGTTCTAATTCTCCATATCCTTGCCAACAGTTAACGTTACTTGGCTTTTTTATTCTGGCCCTACTAGTGGGTGTGAAGTTGTATCTTGTGGTTTGGATTTGCATTTCTCTGGTGAGTAATGATGTCAATATTTTTTTCATGCGCTTAGTAACTATTTGTACATTTTCCTTGGAGAAATGTCTATTCAAATCTCTTGCCCATTTTTAAATTTATATTTTTGTCTTCTTTATGTATTCTAGACACAGGCCCCTTATCAGATACATGATTTATAAATATTTTCTCTCATTCTGTGGGTTATCTTTTCACTTTCTTAATGCTATCTTTTGAAGCAGTTTTTTAAAAAAATTGATGAAGTCCAATTTACCTTTTTCTTTTGTTGCTTTTGGTGTCCTATCTAAGAATCCTCTACCAAATCCAAGATCATGAGGATTTATCCCTATGTTTTCTAATAGTTTTTTAGTGTTGGCTTTTATGTTTAGGTCTTTGATCCATTTTGTGTTAATTCTTACATATGATGTAAGCTGGCATTATTAATCTTACTTTTCACTCTCAAAAATGGTAGATGATAAATGATATGGTCACTCTAGTTAGAGATGAAATAAATGAAATAGATTAAACCTCTGTGACCCATGATAATTAATTCCGTATCAAAGCAAGAGTCATATGGCCCTAAGGAAATTTAGAGAAGGCAATTAAAAAAAAAAAAGATAGAATGTGTCAGAGGTTAAGAAGATAGGCCAACATCCACAGTTGTCTTCTTTCAAAAGTCTACAACTGTTGGACTTTAAACCCCTGAAGTCCAATTCCTTTTCCATTCCTAGAATATTTTATTCAATTCCTGCTTTTAAAACAGTGTGGCTCTATGCCAACATGCTCAGTAGGGTGTCTATTAACTTTAAAATATCAGTTCATGGGCAATTTTGTGTTTTCTCTTAAGAATTTAAACACATATTTCACAAGTGAATTTCAAAACTTGCTGAAATTAGTCACTGATATTTGCATAGCTACTTCAGTGATGTAAATCTATGGCTTATTTATTTAATTTTTAAAGATTTTATTTATTTATTTATTTATTTATTTATTTATTTATTTATTTGAGAGAGAGAGCACGCATGAGACTAGGGTAAGGGGCAGAGGGAGAAGCAGACTCCCCGCTGAGCAGGGAGCCCGACGTGGGACTCAATCCTGAGACTCCATCTTGGGACTCCAGGACTGTGACCTGAGCTGAAGGCAGACGCTTAACCAACTGAGCTACCCAGACACCCTAAATCTAGGATTTAAAAAAAAAGTTAATGCAGTTAAATTGAGGGCTATTCCAAATTTTCTGTAGTCTGGCAACAGACTTGTCATCTCTTTACCCATTCTAAGGATAACAATTTAATTTTCCTAATTGTATAAATCCTTTTAAATAAAGTACAGTAGTGAACTTTAGAACTGATAAAAGATCTACATGGCTATGAGTCGGTTATCTGTTCAGCTTAGTTACGAGTTGATAATGATGTGTCATAAACTCCTGTATAGAATTTAATAATAACAATGAATTTGAATCTTTAAGAAATATTTTCTCATTTATCTCTCTTAACAGTTGGATATTTCTTTGAGTTTTAACCCTTGAATATAGTGCTAAAATAGGTGAGCTTCTATATTTGAATGAAAATGAATCCACTAATCATTGTGTTGATATTTTTAGCCTTCATATATAGTTGGGCCATTGGAAGCTTTTTTTGACATTGCTCTTATAAGAAAAAAGACCATGTGTTTTTGTTTTTGACTCCACAAACTTGTGTTACTTGAGGATTCAGGGTATAGAATTCTTTTTCTGCCTTTTGGTATCTTACTATCCAATGATTAATATTATAGTCAGACAAAAACTGGTTTCTTCGTATTTGTTTGCCTTTGTCCCTTGGGGCTAAAAGAGATGTAACAACCAGATATCTGTTTACCAAGACAGGCAGTTATTGTTTTGTTGGTTCTGCCAATCTTTTTGTACCTGTGATTATTTCATAAAAAGTATTTTGAATGATGTTACATGCCTGTCAATTTCAGGAACAGCTCTGTGGAGCAGAACACAAATGTAAAAAATTTAGCCAGTGGAACTCTGGATTGTTTTTATTAGTTATCAAGCTCTGAGAACTTTGAAATTGTAAAGTGCTTTTAAATTATTCAACAAGCATCTCTGTATCAGAAATAATTCATTATTGTATTATTCACTCCATTTTCAAAATGAGTCCATTTATTTGGTCATATCAGACAGCCAGTACGGATGGAAAGCCATAATTCATATTTCCCTATTGCTCATGTATGGAGGGAACACTGTTATAGATATCAAGACAGGTAGGGGGTACTTTTCCACTTCTTAATGCAGTCATTCAGTGTCCTAGCTGACGCTAAGGAGTGACTTGCAAAAGGAATATGCGGGGTCGGTGGGATGAGAATCACTACAGAGGTGAGCCCCTCTTCCTTATGGCAGTGTGTGTCATCCTGTGGGTGCAGCTTGGCAGAAACAAGATTAGAAACTGTTGCTCTTAGGATAGTCTAATTAGTATAGACCCAATGGTGCAGATCTCCTGGAAAATATGGAAAAATTGTGCCTGACTACAGGTGTCCTAAGTCAGTGCTTCTTAAACTTAAAAAGGCAGGTTCCGGCTCAGTATTCTCAGGCAGAGTCCAAGACTACAGAACACTGTATTTTCTAACACTCATAGGGAATGGATTGCTACTGGCGCAGGAACCACACTGAGTAGCCAGGACTGTGTGGTTCAGGCTTGCAGTGGGCCCCGCGGGGTACAGGAGTCAGAAGGTGAAAGAAAACGTCTGTCTTGGGAGGAGGCAGGTA
Organism: Neomonachus schauinslandi; assembly: GCF_002201575.2. Taxonomy (NCBI): domain Eukaryota; kingdom Metazoa; phylum Chordata; class Mammalia; order Carnivora; family Phocidae; genus Neomonachus; species Neomonachus schauinslandi. Next base: position 140,296,769 of record NC_058405.1, on the reverse strand, counting down.
CTTGTCCTGTGAACAAAAGGGGCAAAGAGGCAACTCCAGTGAGTGTGGAGGGGGAGGCACTAAAGATGGACAATTGATAGAGCCTGAATCCCTGGAAAATCTTCAACGATGAGAGCAGACTTGTTTGAATTGAGAGAAGATCTCTCAGAAGGTTGCTAATGTTCACAGAGGCAGATGAGAAGGATTATGCAGTGGCATGAAAGATAACTTCAGCAAAACTTTTTGAATGGGATGTAGGAAAGAAGTTAATGTATCAAAATGCAGTAATGTATGGGAAAGCACTTTGTGAACTGTAAAGTGCTACCCAAATGTAGGGCATTGAGCATTAATACTAATAGCCTTAGTCAAGTCAGTCAATATGGAGCTGGGGGTCAGATCAAGATTATTACCAAGGGATACTGAGGAAAGAAGAGATGGAAGCAGTAATACCAGAGAATGAACAACCAGTTTAAAGTTCTGAATGGAGGAGAGGGAGTGGATGAATGTGATGACATGATCTCTTGCTTAGGGAAGAACTGGAACCAGGAATTTTAAAGAGCTTTAAATGTCCCTTGGACCAGATCCCCCATTTTATGTACAAGCAAACTGAGGTCCAGAAAAGCTAAGTTGTGTGCACAAAGTCACTCAGCAGAGTAGTGACTTCCTGTAGGACTGCCAGATTTAGCCGACAATAAGACAGGATGCCCAGTTAAATTTCAATTTCAGCTTAAAAATAATTTTTAGAGGCAACCTATGAAATGGGAGAAGATATTTGCAAATGACATAACAGATGAAGGGCTGGTATCCAAGATCTGTAAAGAACTCATCAAACTCAACACCCAAAAACAAATAATCCAGTCAAGAAATGGGCAGAAGACATGAACAGACACTTCTCCAAAGAACACATACACATGGCCAACAGTCACATGAAAACAGTTCTCCACATCATTTGCCATTGGGGAAATACAAATCAAAACCACAATGAGATAACATCTCACACCAGTCAGAATAGCTAAAATTAACAAGATGGGGAACAACAAATGTTATTGAAGATGTGTAGAAAGGGGAACCCTCTCACACTGTTGATGGGAATGCAAGCTGATACAGCCACTCTGGAAAACAGTATGGAGTTTCCTCAGGAAGTTAAAAATAGAGCTACCCTATGACCCAGCAACTGCACTACTGGGTATTACCCCAAAGATAAAGATGTAGTGAAAAGAAGGGGCACCTGCACCCCGATGTTCATAGCAGTCATGTCCACTATAGCCAAACGATGGAAGGAGCCGAGATGTCCTTCAACAGATGAATGGATAAAGAATATGTGGTTCATATATACAATGGAATATTACTCAGCCTTCAGAAAAGATGAATATCTATCATTTACATTGACATGGATGGAACTGGAGGGTATTATGCTAAGTGAAATAAGTCAATCAGAGAAGGACAACTATCATATGGTTTCACTCATGTGGAATATAAGGAATAGTGCAGAGGACAATACAGAAAGGGAGGGAAAACTGAATAGGAAGAAATCAGAGAGGGCAACAAACCATGAGAGACTCTAGACTCTGGGAAACAAACAGGGTTGCAGATAGGGAGGTGGGTGGGGGGATGGTGTAACTGGGTGACTGGCATTAAGGAGGGCACGTGATGTGATGAGCACTGGTTGTTATATGCAACTAATATATCATTGAACATTATATCAAAAACTAATGATATGTTGGCTAATTGAATTTAATTTTTAAAAAATGTAAAAAAAAATTTTTAGTATGAATATGTCCAGTGAATACCTCTAGTCAAGCAAAATATTTGTGACATACTAAAAAAATATTGTTGATCTGAAATTCAAATTTAACTGGACATCCTATATTTTATTTGGAAACATTAGACTTGTAGAAAATTCAGTGCTTTTTGGTAAATAGAGATATAGGAGAGATGAGGAAAATATATTAACCTTGTGTTTAGAATGTAACATCCATTAGGGTGTACATTTCTGCATTTTTTATTATCTGGAGATTCCCCAGAATCTAGGTCTGTGAATAGCACTCAATACTTATTGTATGTGTGAAGGAAGGTATGTTAAAGTTAAAAATATTGTGGCATATAGGATGCTTAACATACAAAAGAACAGAACTAAGATTTAGATATATGTTCCTAAAGATACTCTATATGTCTGATATTTTATTTTTTCAGCAGAATAGATCTTGAGCAAACTTCTCAAGAATGTTCACTATGGAAAATAAGGTACAAAGGAAAGATGAGACTTTGAAAATAAATTCTTGAGTCATATTAGGGTTAGAAAGTTCTGTATCACTAGTTTACTAGAATTTTCAAGAGTAATTCTGAGGATTTTAATTGATTAATAACTTGAGGATTTAAGTGTAGCATGTAGCACAAAATGATGTGGTTTGGAATGTATTTCTGAAAGAAATAAACACTTCAGAGATCATTTTTCACCAAAGGGAAATATGACAGAGGAGCTGATTGCTGGAAGCTGGTCACAGCTTCCCTGCCAGCAAGGTGGGTGCAGGTGTTGTTTATCAGAGTCCTCTTCATCTAGATCTAAATCAGTGCCGAGGGAACTGATTGGGTTCACCCCTATTTAAGCACCCTTGATGACACCACAATCTTGTTGGATTTCTTAAACTGACACCTGGGCTAGAGAAGGATATGACAGAGCACAAGAATAACAAGTACTACTGTCATTTGTTAGGGATTTACTGTGAGCAAGCATGCGTCTAGCAGGAATCCACCTAGTCTCATAAGAATCCTGCGAAGAAGTTATTATGACCGCCATTTTTCAGATGGAAAAATTGAGGCATACAGAGATGGAGTAACTTAACACAATAAGTGGTAAAAATGGGAATTGAACCTAAATCTCTCTTCCACTGTGCAACATTGCGAATCAACTTATTCTTTTTTTTTTTTTTAATGGTGGTTTATTAAAGCACGGGGACAGGACTCATGGGCAGGAGCTGCTGCCCCTCAAATCAACTTATTCTAATAACAGAAACCTGCAAAATATATTGCCTTATTTTACCAAAATCATCATCATTGAAAATAATTACAAGTAGATCATATTACCATGAATCAAGCTTTGGATTTACATAAAGTTCATAAACATCTTCTAACCAAAGTCATTAGTCCAGTGATTCAGTTCTACCCTCGTATTTTCTCTCATCCTCTACCTTCATCAGGAGGGCAATGCATTGCCTCTGCATTTTCTCATTGTGCAGTCATCATTGTACTTGGGTCTATGTGTTGGTATCTGGGTAGGCAGCAGATGGTACATTCAAGTAGGTAATTGAGGAGAGTTTAATGAAGGGAATATTTTCCAAGGTGTGGACAGGGTTAAGAGAACAAATGGGAGAGAGGCAAAGGCCAGGAACTAGCAACAGCTGGAATCAATTACTGTCCCTTGACCCCAAAGCAGCAAGGAAAGGAAACTGTTGCCAGGAGCCAGAGACAGGTGCAGCTACAGGAGAGGGACAACCAGCAGGCAAGGAGCTGCTATTTCCTAGGAAGGGTATGACCAGTTTGTTGCCACCAGGAAGAAGTAAAATCAAACCAAATCTAGGGTAAAAATGAAGAAGTAAACAAATACCTGCCTTCCCTCTCTTCTTGCAGTCTAGTCTCTTGCTGGTGGCCAACATTAACTGAACTCAAACAGAAGCCAGAGGACAAGGGAGCCACTGATCTAGTCCACAAAGGTCAGTCTCCCAGGGCACAGAGCAGGGTGGAGAGTGGGGCATATTGACTCTGGAAGGGCAGATGGAATATACCCATTGCATAGTGCTTTCCTACCATGGTTGCATAGCCCAATAAGCCTACATTTCTGTGTCCTGTACTCTTGTTTTCCAGATTCCTTTCTTTTGTCTCCCAAGTTCTCTCTCTGGCAGATGTCCCTTCTCTGCCCTGCATGGAGTGCTGCTAGTTAGCCCTTCTTCTTGGATTTAAGTGACGTTGTCAGTGCTGGGCCCATTTCTGTGGAGCTCCTGGTGCTTTCCAACTCCAACTTCAGGTCTACTGAGAGACACATACTCTGGGGTAGGCCTCCCTGGTCACCTGATTCCTTGGTTCTCTGATTTCACTTGGGAAGCCTCTCTTCCTTGTCACACCATTGGCAGTCTTCCTCCAGATGCTCCAGTTAATGGTTCTAAAGGCATTTCCCTCAAATGGCTACCTTCCTAGAAAATCAAGTAGCCCTGTCTTCATACAGTATCTGATGTCCTATGGCATTTCTGCCCCTAGGAACAGTCAAGTCCATAGTATGTATTACCCAGTAGAAACCACAACTCATTTGGTACAGCCTCAGAGCACTGGCACTCAAAGAACATATTCCGACAAAAGAGAAGGGTTTTTTTCTTTTCCCTCTTTTTTTTTGTCTTTTTGTTTTGTTTTTACTTACTTTCCTTGAATATTCAGAATAGGATACGTAAAACAGTATTCAGGAAATTCCCTTTCCCTCCCTTCATGAGTTTCCTCACCCTCCCTCAGTTCTTCCAGCATCTTTTCTCTCAAGTCTTCCCCAGCCCCTCCCCCATGCCCAACCCACCTGTCTCCCTTCTTCCTACTCTTCCCCCTTTCTTTGATTTCTAGACCACGGAAGTCCCAGAGAACTTGCCTGACAACAGAGCCCTCCTCTGAGGCAGAGAAGGGAAGGAAACTGAGCTCGTAGAGGTGAGACCCTTCTCAGTAGATAGAGGATGAGAAAGGCTGGGTGCATTTCTGCCTGAATAAGGTTTCCTCACCAGCACGAGGATCATGATGGAGTAAGATCAGCAGCACCAAAAGGTATCAAAAGACTTTTAAACTTTAAACAAGTTGATAGTTATGGCATATGGATTACAGTCTCATAACCAAAGTCATTTCCATCTGTAATTATTACAATGGCTGCCATTCATTGAGTGCTTGCCCTGTGCCAGGCATTTTACCAAGGATTTTAATATATTTATCTCTAAACTGCAAACAAAATCTGTAACATAGGTCATGCCAACCTCACTTTACAAATGAAGAAATTGAAATGCAGAGCCATGATTTGAAATAATTATGACTCTAAAGCATGTACCCTCGTCATTAACAATAGCATTAGTATAGTAGCTCCCAGGAGTTGAACAAATACATTCACCCGTCCTCGTGCTAACTATCTTGCAGGCAGCATTTTTAATCTTCCCATAAACCCAGTGAAGTAGTAGTGTTGTTAGCACCATTCTGTGGATGAGAGTCAGAGAGATGTTGGGCACCCTGTTTGTTACACAACTAGTGCTCATCAGAGTCACAACTTGAACCCAGGGCTGTTGGACTCCAGATGTGTTCTTTTAATCACTGACCTATTCTCCCATGATGCCTATTTTATAATATTACATACTAGGAACATAGTGGTATTATTAATATGGTAGCTTCTTATTTTGCAATTTCTAGAATAACTCTGTATGGGTGGAGGTGGGTATTTCTAAGAGTTGGGAAAGAATCAACATGACAGGACCTGCTGAGATATTGCTTGAAGCAGTGCAGGTCAGTTAGTGAATGCTGGGGTGGAGGAACATAGTCTATGCCAATCATTTTGAAATAGAGAAATCTGGGGTTCATGAAATGAGTGAAGAGAATAACAAACAGCAACTGACCCTGTGAAACAGAAACCAGGGAACAGATTATAATACACAGGTCCCTCAGATTGAGGTTTACTAGCTAGCCCATTACTTTAAGAACAATCCAGTAAGGGGAGCCAGGGTGACTTAGTTAGTTAAATGTCCAGCAACGACGTGGATGGAGCTAAAGAGTATTATGCTAAGTGAAATATGTCAGTCAGAAAAGACAAACACCATATGATTTCATTCATATATGGAATTTAAGAAACAGAACACGTGAGCAAAGGGGGAAAAAAGGCAATCCAAGAAACAGACTCTTAACTATAGAGAACAAACTGGTGGTCACCAGAGGAGAGATGGGCAGGGGGATGGGTGAAGTAGGTGATGGGCATTAAGGAAGGCACTTGTGATGAGCACCAGGTGTTGTATGAAAGTGTTTGAATCACTATATTGTACACATGAAACTAATATTACACTGTATGTTAACTAATTGGAATTTAAATAAAAACTTAAAAAAAAAAAGGAAAAGTGGCTCCAGGACCACACCTCACTGACACTGCAGTTGCTTGTGAAAAATTCAGATTCCTAGGTCCCAGTGGAGCCTGTGGGATACCCTGAGGAACCTTGAGAGGAACACCAACATGAACAGAACTGGTGGTAACATGATGAGATGAAGGGGGCAGTCGTGCGGAAAGGCATGGGAAGGGGACGTGAAGAAGAGCTGGCCTAGCACTTTAAATTGATTCATTTATAGGTAGTATAAAATGGTGCTGTCCATACAGTCAGGATAATTGCAGCTACTACGCTCAAATTATATAGTCCATGAATATGTATTGACTTCCATTTCTCCTTTTGCAAGATTATATAACTATTGCACTTTTAATTAGGAGGGTGATGATGCTGATACCAAGAAATTCAATGCAGTGAACTTTTTTATTATTAGAGATAAAAATTAATCCTCAATTCCTTTGGCCTTTTAATTGTTTAACTGTGGAGTCAGTCAAATGTGGAGGCTGAAGAAGCACCAAGGGATAATGTAATTGCAACTCTTCAAACAATTGTATCTGTCTGGAGAATGAAGATTGATGATCTGGAAAATAGATCTCATTGTTTCAGTAGTAGAATTATGGGCTTTGCCAGTGGCTATTAAGAGATTCTCTGGGAAACTTTTTACCAAAAGAAAAAAAAATGGTACTTGTAAGATGAAGGAAATTTAATTCAGACACTTTTCATTAAGCAAGGCCAGAAACTCCAATTCTCAAGTATATAGTTGACAAGAGGCCCCAGAGCAGTAATTATCCATTTTTCAAGTTTCCTGATAGAAAGCTCTTCAATTAGATATAGACAAGGGGAAAATTATGGTAAAAAGAAGGGTATTTTGTCCTTTCTAAAGAGCACTAGGAAAATAGAAACTATATAACAATGTTAAGAGATAATTACATTAAATGAGTTAAGCACTTTGAATTATCTTGAAAGATGTTAAATTACTTTCAGTATTGCTATTTCACTTAAAGTGCTTAAAATTTTAAATCAGAAAATAAACTTGCGTTCAGTATTCATTCGTGTTCCCTAAATTCTGAGATGGTAGGTTGCCTTGGGCAGCCTCAGACCTCTCCTGGGGAAATAGGTCATTCTGTGGATGAACTAGGTTGTGTTTTTTCTTCAAAGTGCCAGTGAATGTTTGAAATGTGATTCAGTATATTTGTTATGCTGTTAGGAAGATTGATTAGTTGTCTCACTGATTCTATATGTATGACCATTACTTTTTTCTACCTTCCTCATTCATATATGAGGTAGATATGGATGTAGATGATGGACTTGGTAGGAGGCTATGGACAATCATGGATTAATAGAAGTAAGAGGAAATGCCTCCCTCTGTGTTCAGCCACATAATGGTAGCACATGAATATTTTATTTTACCATTTTAAAGTGGAGGAATCTTAGAAGATGAGTTGAAGTGACCTCAGTCTCTTTCACTTTATTTATGATGTAGTGTTTCTTGTTATTTGCTGTTAAGCAGAGAGTGAAGATGTAACTGTTTACCTCAACAGGGTAAATGGAAGCAGCTCTACAACCATGGTCCACCAACAAGCTGAACTCTGAGTATGTCCAGGAATTATTTCTAATCTGAGCACAGAGATGATACAGAACATGCATTTAGAATGAAACAGTCACTGGCATTTTGCATGATTTTGTTCTGTTAATGGAGACCTCTGCTAGCAGACAGTGAATGTAGATGCGAGGTTTCAGAAACCCAGGGCTTGAGAAACAGATTATATGTGCTCATTATTATTACTTGAAGGTTTTAAGGTCCATCTTTTAGAAATGTGAAAAACTATTCTTTCTTATATCTATAACATTTCTTATTTTGTAGTTAAAAATAAGGCAGTGTCATATGAGAATGGCACTAAAAGATGATGAAGTTGGGGAATCAGGGAGAATTGAAAACAGATTTAAAAACTTAGGCCTTGGGGCATCTGGGTGGCTCAGTCGTTAAACATCTGCCTTCGGTTCAGGTCATGATCCCAGGGTCCTGGGATCAAGCCCCGCATCGGGCTCACTGCTTCTCCCTCTCTCACTCCCCCTGCTTGTGTTCCCTCTCTCACTGTGTCTCTCTCTGTCAAATAAATAAATAAATCTTTAAAAACAAAACAAAAACTTAGACCTTAACAGGGTTTGTTCAGATGTTCAAGATAAAATAGCCACATTTTTAAAAGAGGTGAACAGTAATGTTCTCTAATGGTAAAGTAATAAATGTGGTTTCTTTGTAAACCGTTTTAAAAATAAAGACATGAAAAGATAAGAGAAACTAAGCTCCAACAATCCCCCCCCCCCCCCAGATTCTGTCCCGCTCATAGATAGCCTAACCACTGGTGCTTCCCATCTTAATTCTAGGTGTGGATGTGGAGGACATTTTTTTTAAATAATAATGGGATGCTTTGGGGCGCCTGGGTGGCTCAGTTGATTAAGCAACTGCCTTCGGCTTGGGCCATGATCTTGGAGTCTCAGGATCGAGTCCCACATCGGGCTCCCTGCTCAGTGGGGAGTCTGCTTCTCCCTCTGACCCTCTCCCCTCTCATGCTCTCTCTCACTCTCTCTCTCTCAAATAAATAAATAAAATCTTAAAAAAAAAAAAGAATGGGATGCTTTTATACCTACAATTTGGAAGGTACTTTAGTCCTACTTAATTATTTGGCATTATTTGTCTGCATTATAAGTCAGTAAAAGACATTCAAAAAGAGAAAATGAGAGAGAAGGAGGCTGAGATTCTGTATGGGGCTCCTTCTCCACCAATAAGATGCTCTTCTTTAGGACTGATTTCCTTCCTCATCAGGGTCTCTTAGCTTACAGTATACGAGCTCTGGTCTCAGCTATGAACTTCAGAGACCCCAAGTATTGATTCCACCCATTGGGGCAGTGGAGTTAATAATAATAATAATAATAACAACAATAATACAAATAAATAAATAATAGGATTGGGGACCTCTACCCAGTTGGGGGAGGGCTAATGTTTTCTTCTTGGGTTGAGAAGGAATACAACCTCAGTGAAATGATCACAAGTCTGAGGGCTAAGAAGATTATCCATCTGTGCCATAATCAGTCTAAAGTCTAGTAAATAGGTTTGTTCAGAAGCAGAGTTAAACCGCAGTGAGAAAGCAAAAAGCCATTAGAATGTGGTAAATGAACATAGAAACGATTCTGGGATTTGGAATCAGAACATAAGGCCTCGGAAGTAAGATATCAAAGAGATCACTTCTTAAAACAAAAGGCGGTTACTTTGTAGTTACAGCAAGAACAGTAGGATATGGAAAGAAACCCAGAAAAGGACACACAAGATGCAACACATCATGATAGCCCTCTGCATGTGGAAATGGGGAGCAGGGAGATCATCACATGAAACAGGGCAGGAATTCAAAAATTATATTCAGGAGCTGCTTAAAGGGAGTAGTAGGGTCCCAGAAGGGGGAAGAGGGTGGGAAAGTGGCTACTATAATAAGTAAAGTCAGGTCCTGCTGATGCAGGAAAGATGTGTCAAAAAGAACTGTTTCTGCTGTCATTGAAGTATGAAAAGTTACAGGAGCCTTGCATAATATCTTGCTTTGTTGGACCCTGTGACATGCGTATATATCCTTCCACAGCATCACAGTGAAAGGTGGCTAGTTGAGGACAGAGTTTGAGTATTATTGCTTTGTCTGGCCAAATAGCATCTTATAACAATTCATTTCCAGTGCTGTTTTTAATGGCTCCAAAGTGAATATGAATATGCCATGGGTAATTTAATAATTTTTTATTATTTGACAGTTATGCTACCGAAAGTTTTTATATTATAAATTATGCTACAGCAAATAACCCTGGAGGCAGATCTTTGTCATTGTTTCCTTTGAAAAATTGTTATAAGTTGAGTACACGGCCTTAGAAATTGCCTATTTTATTTTATTTTATTTATTTAATTTTTTTAGATTTTATTTATTTATTTGAGAGAGAGAGAATGAGAGAGAGAGCACATGAGAGGGCGGAGGGTCAGAGGGAGAAGCAGACGCCCCGCCGAGCAGGGAGCCTGATGCGGGACTCGATCCAGGGATCCCAGGATCGTGACCCGAGCCAAAGGCAGCCGTTCAACCAACTGAGCCACCCAGGTGCCCAGAAATTGCCTATTTTAGACTGTTGATACTGTTTGCCAGACTTTCTTCCATAGAATTTGTAGCAGTGTACACCATCATTAACAGTGAAGCATCAACCATTTCCCCCATTCAAGGGTGAGACTCCTAGCACATCATCAGCTTTATAAACCTCTGAATTATGTTTTTCTCATAGTGCAGATGATGTCAATTAAGTCATATGATCTCTTTTTCCTGGTACCCACTGTGATCAAAGTATGTAATTTAAAAATACCTGGTGGAAGTTAGAGCTGTATTCTATAGTGATCAAAGAATATTTAAGCTATACAGAGTGATCATACTCATTATTTTACTAGCACAGTGTTCTAACCTATTTCTGTAACTGCAGTCTAAAATATTTCTCTCTTTTATCCTTCTAATTGGATAGCCACTAGAAAGGAAATTAATAATTCTTCCTTTCTCTAAAACTAGAAAAATCAACTAGAGAACTTCAGAATATAAGGTCCCTGAACAGCTCAGTGATATTACTGTAGTTTAGTTTTAGCAGAGCCCCCAAAACAGAATCCACATTTGAAATGTATTGCTATAGTTAAGAAGGTATGAACCACCGTTCACACACATTACTTGATGTGGAAAATATATATTAAAAAAGTGGAAAATGTTGTCCTCCTGTTATTGACCTCAATAAATGTATTTATTTTTAAAACAGGTTTAGGAGAAAATTACAATGGCAATTTTCAAGACTCACAGTGAGTGTAGTCAGAATCGAATAAAAAACCTAGCTATTTGAATCAAGATCATTTATTTTAGTTACATATTATTTTAAATGACTACATGGGTAGTATAAAGAGCAACAATCTAGAGATCAAGAATTAAAGTCTTAAACTGAACTCTGCCACTTTCTAGATGTGTAAACTTGGGGAACAAAATCTGAATCTCAGTTTATACATCTATTTTTTTAAAAAACTCACTGCTTGTTGTCTCTCAAACACTTGTTACAAATATTGAGATAAATGGATGTGAAAATTTCTGAACTACTATATACTTTTAACACTACTTACTACTTTTAATAATTATAACCATATATTTTTTCTCAAGACCTCAAGATCTTAGATTTTAATATTTAACATTCTAATGTGAAAAATAGGATGGGGGATGGATAAAAGAAGAAAATTGATAAAATATGGATATTTCAAATAAAATTTATTTTGAAATATAACATAGCTCAGAACAGTTCATAAATCATAAGTATTTGCCTTAATTAATTATAATGAAATTAATACACTTAAGTAGCTACTAACTGAGGTTAAGAAATAGAACATTACAGTAACCCAGAAGGCCTCCTTGTGCCCCATTTTAAGCCAATGACTAGCACAATCCTTCCCAAAGATAACCAACATCCCAACTTCAAATATTATACTTGAGTTTTGCCTGTTTTTGAATTTTATAAATGGAGTCGTATAATATGTATTTTTTGTATCAAGTTTCTTTTGAAATGTTGCATATAGCTGTACTCAAGTCACCTTTATTACTGAATAGTATTCCATATTCCATATATACCATAATTTATTTATCTATTGAGAAACATTTGAGTTGTTTCCAGTTTGAAGCTATTACAAATACTACCATGAATAAATACATATATCCAATATATTATATACCTCCTATATATATATCTCCAAACATATGTACACATACATACACACACACACACACACACACATCCTACGTGTATAATTACTTGATCACAAGGTATGCATATGTTCAGCAATGAGATTTCTTCAAAAGTTTTTCCAAATTGGAAAATTCATAGTTTGTAAGAGTCCTGGTTTTTCCATATCCTCACCAACATTTGGTACGGTTAAATTTTTTTGATTTATTCACTCTCATGGGTATATAGTGGCATCTTAATTGGGTTTTAATTCGTATTTCCCTAATTTTTTTTTCATATTTCCCTGATTATTAATGAGATTGAGAACCTTTTAATAATTTCATGAAAATTTGAATATCTCCTTTTGTGAAGTACCTATTTAAGTCTCTTGCCCATTTTCTATTGGTTTGGTTTTTTAAATGATTTGTAGAAGTTGTTTATTCTGACGATGAGTCCTTTGTCAGGTATATGAATTGCAAATATCTCACACTCTGAGGGTTGGCTTTTTAATTTCTTAATGGTATTAAAATAAGTAGAAGACCTTAATTTCACACACTCCACAGTTAGTTAATCTCTTCTTTTGTGGTTAAGACTTTTTATTTCTATTTAAGTTATCCTTGCTTACCACAAGGACATGAATATATTTTCCTTTACAATGTTACAGAAATTTTATTTTGTCTTTCACATCTAGAGCTACAGTTCATCTAGGATTAAGTTTATGTGTGGCGTGATGTGGGGTTTGGGAATCAGGGTTTGTTTGTTTGTTTTTTTCCCCATAAATGGATGCAGAACCATTTATTTAAAAAAAAAAATCCTTTCCCCACTGTTCTGCTACCATAAATTCAGTGTCCATATATGTATTGGATTATCATAACTATTTGTTCATTGATATATTTGTTTAGCCTTATGCCAATATCATGCTGTCTTAATTACTATGACTTTATAATAAGTGTTGATCTGCACTTGAGCTCTTCCTCTCACCTTGTTTTTCTCCACATTTGTCTTGTCTATTCTTTGTCCTTTGTATTTCCATATAAATTTTAGAATAATATCATCCACTAAAAAAAAGAAAACTTCTGAATTTTTTATTAGGATTGCATAAAATCTAGAGGTCAATTTGAGAGAAATGACATCTTTACAATATTGAGTTTCTCCAGTCTACAAATGTGGTATGTCCATGCTATTTTGGTTTTCATATTCGTAATGTTTTATAGTTTTCTGTACAGAGGTCTTGCTTGTCATTCTTGAAATTTATCCCTAGGTATTTGATGTTTTATGCTGTTGTACATAATTTAATTTTTTAAATCTCATTTTCCAGCTCTTTTATAGACATCGACTTGATATTATTGACTTTTTATTTAGCATCCTTGCTAAATTGACTTTATGTATTTAATTATTTATCTGAAATCCTTGAGATTTTTGTGCATAAATGACAACATCAGCTAATAATTACAGCTTCATATTTTTCTTCAGTCTTAAAACATTTTTTTCTTTTCTTGGTCTTATTGCATTAGCTAGAACCTTCAATATGGTATTGATTAGAAGTATAAAGTACATTTTTGTCTCGTTGTTAATCTCAGAGAGAATTTTTTCAATACTTAACCTTGAATTATGATATCTACCTTAGGAATTTTGTAGATAACCTTTTTCTTTTTTTTTGCACCTTTATTGAGGTGTAGCTGTACTTGGCAAATAAAAATTGTGTATATTTAAGGTATATGCTGTGATGGTTTGATATACACATACACTGTGAAATGATGACCACAATTAATTTATTAACACATCCACCACTTCACATAGTTACCTTTTTTGTTGTAGTGGTGGAGGGTGAGAACACAACAAATTTCAAGGATACAATACAGTATTATTAACTAGAGTTATATTAGATCCCCAGAACATATTCATCTTATAACTAAAAGTTTGTAGCCTTTGACCAGTATCTACCCATTTTCCCCACACTACCCTCTCTCAATCACCACTCTATCCTCTGATTTTATGAGTTCAACTTTTTAAAGTACTACATATAAATTAGGTCATATAGTGTTTGTTTTTCTCTGCCATATTTCACTTAACATTAATTTCTCAGCTATATCCATGTTGTCACAGGTGACAGGATTTCCTTCTTTGTATAGATGAATGATATTCCATATATATATGTCATATATATTATATATATATATATACACATAGTAGGTATACCTGTATGCATATTATGTATATATATAATATATATAATATGTATCACATTTTCTTTATCCATTTTTTTTAAGATTTTATTTATTTGACAGAGACACAGTGAGAGAGGGAACACAAGCAGGGGGAGTGGGAGAGGGAGAAGCAGGCTTCCCACCAAGCAGGGGGCCCAATGCAGGGCTCGATCCCAGGACCCTGGGATCATGACCTGAGCCAAAGGCAGATGCTTAACAACTGAGCCACCCAGGCACCCCTCTTTATCCATTTCTTTATCCATTTATCCATTGGCAGATATTTAAGGTTGTTTCCATAGCTTGGCTATTGTGAATAATGTGGAATGAACATGAGAGTGCAAATATCTCTTTGAGATATTAATTTCATTTCCTTTGGATATATCCCTAACAGTGGGATTGCTAAATCATATGGTAAGTTTTATTTTTAATTTTCTGAGGAACCTCCATACTGTTTTCCACAATAGTTGTACCAATTCACATCCCCACCAACAGTGTACAAAAGTTCCCTTTTCTCACACCCTTACCAACACTTGTTATCTTTTGTCTTTTTGATAATAGCCATCCCAACAGGTGTGACGTGATATCTCATTGTGGTTTTGATAGACATTTCCCTAATAATTAGTGATGTTGAGTTCCTTTTCATCTACCTGTTGGTTATTTGTATGTTTGCTTTGGAAAAATGTCTATTCAACTCCCTTACTCATTTTTAAATCAGGTAGGTTTTTTTTATTATTGAGTTCTATAAATTTCTTAAATATTTTGGATGGTTACCCCTTATCAGATATATGGTTTGCAAATATTTTCTCCCAAGCCATAGATTACCTTTTCATTTTGTTGATCATTTCCTTTGCTGTGTAGGAGATCTTTAGTTTGATACAGTACCACTGTTTATTTTTGTATTTGGTGTCACCCAAAAAATGACTACCAAGACCAGTGTCAGGGAGCTCTTTCTCTGTTTTCTTCTAGGAATTTTACAGTTTCAGATCTTACATTTACATCTTTAATCCATTTTGAGTTGATTTTTGTATATGGTGTAAAATAAGGATCCAATTTTATTCTTTTGCATGTAAGCATCCAGTTTTCCCAATACCATTTATTGAAGAGATTACCCTTGTCTTGTTATGTACTCTTGATACTTTTGTCATAGATTACTTGACGGTATATGTGTGGGTTTATTTCTGGGATCTCTGTTCTATTTCACTGGTCTATTTGTCTTTTTTATTATTATTATTATTTGAGAGAGAGCACAAGCGGGGTAAGGAGCAGAGGGAGAAGCAGACTCGAGCAGGGTGAGGGGCAGAGAGAGAGGGAGAAGCAGACACCGCTGAGCAGAGAACCCGATGCAGGACTCGATCCCAGGACTCTGGGATCATGACCTGAGCTGAAGGCAGACGCTTAACTGACTGAGCCACCCAGGCGTCCCTATTTGTTTTTATACAGGTACCATACTATTGTGATTAAAGGAAACTTTTTTCAAATTAAGGAAATTTCATTTTATTAATAGCTTACTAAGATTGTTTTGTCAATAATGGATGTTTTATTTTTTTAAATACTTTTTCTACACGTATTGAGATGGTTGCATGATTTTTCTCCTTCTGTTAAAGTGGTAAGAATTTGATTGATTTTAGAATCCTTAACCAATTTTGCATTCCTAGAATAAGTACAGCTTCTTTATCAAAAGTAAATGGAATAAATCTAAAATTATTCCAAAGTAAAAAGCTTATTTTTAAAAAAGAAAAGAAATGAGAACGGAAGTAGAGCCATTTCTTATCAGCCAGGATTAATTGTAGTCAAAATTCACTTTAAACAAAATTAAGGCAAAATAAAGAGAAATCAAGAATCAGAGTAGCCAAAAGCAGTAATAAGAAACATACACAGTCAAAACTCTTAAGACTTAGAAGTTCAAAATCAATTGATAAGCCATGAATAAGAAAGCTGGAGACATAAAGGAATGTAGAAACAAATTTTGTTTCAACAAGTACAAGAAGATACTTCTAATCTGGCAAACTCAGTAAGAAGACTGAATTCCTTATTCTCAGTCAGCAGCAGAAACTCTGTCCTAACTTGACCCTGGCTCATATACATCCTTGAATTGGTTTCTTGCTTTTCTTCAAACTCAGAACACAGTTTCAGATAACCATTCTGAGCTTCTAGCAAACTTTTAAGCCTTCTTCAATTTAATTTCTTATTAGCAGTTGTTGCTGTTGTTATTATTATTGTTTTAGAAAAGAAGAACAACAGAATGGCTTAAGGAGATTCTTATTCTCTAGACTCTTGGGGAGAGTTATTGTTTCATGTTGAGTTATCTCCCACATGCAAAGATTTCCACTCAGTTATGCATTCAAAAGTGCTATTCAGGAATGTTTAACCAACAGGGGCTTACACTGATCCTATAATGGCCCATTAATGCCCACAGGTGTAAACATACAGAAGTTTTTATTAAACATATTTGGAGGCAAACATGTTGCTGTGTTGCTTTTAATCATTTATTGGACTGTCCTTCTCTCTCTTTTCTCCTTTTCTGTCTCTCCCTTCTTCACTCTATCCCTCCTTTCTTTCCTTTACTTCCCCGTTCTGTATATTAAACTACTAGCAGATTATGTGAGCATCTGTTAACTCTAGCAAAATATTGGGAATACAAGGAAGTGGAAAGCACCTTTCCTAACCTTAAGGAATTTATCATCTACTTGGGGGGGGCATAGGGCAAATTCAAAGTAATGAATATTTATCCACAATATTGTCAAAGCTCAAAATTAGGTGGAATTGCGTAGACAACAAGTCCTAGTTCAATGTAAAGAAAAATTTCTGTGGAAGTTGGCAGTGGGAAGAGTTCCTAAAAAATAAATAAATAAAAAAATAACCTGGGCGGCTGCCTTTGGCTCTGGTCAAGATCCTGGGGTCCTGGGATCAAGCCCCAGGGTCGGGCCACCTGCTCAGCAGGGAGTCTGCGTCCACCTTTCCTTCAGCCCCTCCTCCTTCCCACCTTGCTCATGCTCTCTCTCTCTTTCTCAAATAAATAAAATCTTTTTATTTTTTATTTTTTAAGATTTTATTTATTTATTTGAGAGAGAGAGAGGGAGAGCACAGAAGGAGCATGAGAGAGAGAACCCTGAGATCATGACCTGAGCCGAAGGCAGTGGCTTAATCCACTGAACCACCCAGACACCCCAGAAATAAAATCTTTTTTAAAAAGTAGTTTGCAAAGGCATTGTATTAGTTGGGATTAAAGTCATTTATAGTGACAGAAAAAAAAAAACAGTGGCTTAAGAAAAATAGAAATGCATTTTTTGTTCACTTATTTTGTTGACCATCTGTGTTTGGTGTGTGTCAGGGAACCAGGCTTCCACTCTCTTTTCTCTGATGTCCACAGCATGGGGCTTCTTAGGCATGTCAATACATTTACATCACAGGCAACAGGAAGAAACAAAGTGGCTTCCTCTCCCTTTAAGGAAATACCCAGAAGTTTCACTAGGCCTAAATTTTATCCCATGGCCACTCCTAGCTGCAAGAGAAACAGAAATGTAGACTTTATTGCAGGTATCTATGTATCTAGCTAAGGATCCATTTCTAGTCATAGGCACAGGAATATAGGCATGACAAGTGTGAGGAGACAGAGGACTGAAACAGATACTTTTTGTATTTCATGTATGGAACACTGGAGAAGAATCTGCCCAGAAGTGGAGGAATGTATGTATGTATGTATGTATGTATGTATGTATGTATGTATGTATGTATGTATTGCTGTTAAAAAAAAACAAACCCACTAACATGACTTAATTTGACTTTAACTATGAAGCTGCTGATTTTGGTTTCCTTTTTTGTTCATGACTTCTTGATAGAAAAAAAACCCAAAATATCCTTGCTGTAGGATATTAATCCTGAACTCTTTCTAGGTTCGTTCTAGTGGTATATATCTGCTTAGATGATTGCAGCATGCAACAATTGAGCATGCTTTATTGGAAGGAATATATCTTGAACTAAAATTTCAGCAAATAAAGCAATTTTTAAAAATCTCAAACTGCATTTAGAAGGTCCTGTGAACTGAAGTGAAAAAATGAATCTCGTTGGGTCAATCTGGGTTTTGTTTGTTTGACTAGAAGAGAGGTTTAACAGATAAATTAAGGTACCAAGCCCACTCTGAATTGCTCCCCATTTGCAGTAATAGGTCTGGCTCAGCTCTTCCCCCATTCAACTTTTATCCAAGTCACACGTAGGCAATTAGTAGATTTTCTGTTCAAATAAAAATGTTTATTTGCTTTTCTAATTTACCATTGTGACACTGGAACTCTGATTGAAAGCATTTTAACTTTTATAGTAAACAGTAAAAAAGCTTCATAAAGCTCTCACAAAACTTCAGGAGTTAAGATATATTCCTTATGAATGTCTACATTGTGATATTTGTGTTGCCAATTATTTTATCTAGAATCATTCCCTTAACTCCATTTCCTTTTTTTTTTGAGAGCACTTTGCAGAGGACATGTTTTTAATAGGCTATAATCATCACATGTGCAACAGGGATCTTGGCAAGTAGCTATTAACAGTATAGACAGAAACTTGGAGTGTGATGGTTTTAGACTTCCTGAGCTTCTTGATGCTATTTTAATGCACTAAGAGTATAAACTAAATTTAGATCCTGCTGACTGTTAGCAGAGTGAAGTGCGTGCCTCTTTTGCAGACAATGCTAGATTTAGTCACTGTGTATTTCTGTCAAGCTGGGAATGGAGTTTACAGCTCTCATCCCTTCTGAGCACTTAGTAACTATACGTATGTATTTAATAATTGCTCGGAATTGCACCTGCTTATTTAAATTTTGTTGTCCCTAAAGCAGTTACTGACATTATGGTTTTTTTTTTTATGGTCACTGCATTTTATTTTGATAAATCTGGCATTATACATAAATTTATAATTTCTGACAGGAAGTCTGTACACTGTAGGATGTTTGGCAGCATCCCTGGACTCTATGCATTAGATACTAATAGCCTTCCCCTGTAGCCCAGTCGTTATAACCAGAAATGTCTACAGATATTTGAATGATGCCTGTGGAGCAAAATCACCTGCAATCGAGGACAACTACTCTGATCTGTCCACTGCTCACCATCTCCTTCACTTGGGCCCTAGTCCAGGCTCCTGTCATCTCTCAGCAAACCACTGTAAGAGTTTTCTGCTGGATCGTCCTGCGTATGCCCCAGCTGCTCTCCAGTTCATTCTCCACATTGTAGCCAGAGTGCTTTCCAAAACCCAAATCTCATCATGTTACTCCCAGTGACCTAGGACAAAGATAGAACTTCTAAAAATAGCCTTCCAGCATTCATCCTAGTTGGACCTGGAGTACCACTTGGCTTCATCTCGACCCAATTTCTCTTGCCAGTTCAGGGTTTTCTGCCTGCCCTTCTTCCCCCTGCTCTTGCCTTGCTCTGCTCCTCTCTGTCCACCTGGCCAGCTTGCATTCACTCTTCAGCGCTGGCTCCAGTCTAGCCTCATGCTGCCAGGTTATTCTTATCTGATGACTAAGGACCAAGTCAGATTGACCTGCTATAGTTTACTCTAGGCCAGTTGGACTAAAGCTGATCATCTAAAAGCCAGTTTACCAAAGGGCCAAATTACTAAACTTATTCACCAAAATATAGATTTTTAATAAACTCTTGTTTTTCTTTTTTATTATTTATAGTTTCCTAGTATTAGTTTCGCGTGGCTTGAGTTTAGAGAGCTGTGAGGACTGTAAAGAATCAGTATTTGCAGATTCTGGGGTCTTCAGACTCTCTCCCCATCCCCATGAGCCCTGTCCTTCGGTTCAGGTTTGCCTCTCTGGGACTAGCAGACCCAATGTGCTGGCCTGTGTCTCCATCTTTCCTCAAGTAGGCAGTTGGAGTCAGAATTGAATTAAACATTTCTTAAAATGCAGTTATAATAACACATTAAAAATGGAAATCTTCAAAATCTATGAAAGTATCCCATACAATCTGTATTCCTTCAAAGTTTGTAAGTGAAGAAACAAAATTTGGTAGACTTAATAAATTCACCTATTTGTCATTTGGGATTACAGTGAACAGTTCCTAAAATTTCTAAAAATTGGCAAAATCGATAATGACTTTAAAGGGATCAAATAGATATCAGTATCAGGTGAATATTTCCAATAGGAACTTTAGATTATAAGAAGAATGTATCCACAATAAGACCAAAGTAACTCATTGCCCCTTAACTTTTTTATTATGTTATGTTAATCACCATACATTACATCATTAGTTTTTGATGTAGTGTTCCATGATTCCTTGTTTGCGTATAACACCCAGTGCTCCATGCAGAACGTGCCCTCTTTAATACCCATCATCAGGCTAACCCATCCCCCCACCCTCCTCCCCTCTAGAACCCTCAGTTTGTTTCTCAGAGTCCATAGTCTCTCATGGTTCATCTCCCCCTCCGATTCCCGCCCCCCCTTTATTTTTCCCTTCCTGCTATCTTCTTCTTCTTTTTTTTTTTTTTTAACATATAATGTATTATTTGTTTCAGAGGTACAGG
Source organism: Neomonachus schauinslandi (assembly GCF_002201575.2). Lineage (NCBI taxonomy): Eukaryota > Metazoa > Chordata > Mammalia > Carnivora > Phocidae > Neomonachus > Neomonachus schauinslandi. The sequence continues at coordinate 140,276,209 of NC_058405.1, read as the reverse complement.
TTCATTGCCCCTTAACTTTTGACAAATATTCTTTAAAAGGTTTTTAAGGGGCACCTGGGTGGCTCAGCCAGTTGAACATCAGAATGGATTTCAGCTCAGGTCATCTGGGTTGTGGAATGGAGCCCTGTAGTAGGCTCCGAGCTCCAGCTTGGAGTCTGCTTATCCCTCTCCCTCCCCCTCCACTCCTTCCCTACTTTCACCCATGCTCACTCTCTCACAAGTGCTCGCTCTCTCTCTAAAATAAATAAATAAATAAATAAATAAATAAATAAATAAATAAATAAATAAAATCCTTTACACAAAGGGTTTTAAGATCAATGTATTTGTTGACTATAGTCAAGAAGAATATGTCATAATTGCCCAGTTGCAATTCTACATTTGATGATTACTCCAGTAATAATCTGTGTGCCTCACTCAGTTGTAGACTCCATGAGAGCAGGAACTGTGACCATTTTTGCTCAGTAATTATTCACAGAACATATCATGGTATCAGGTGCAAAACAGATGTCCATTTAAATGTTGCTGAATAGATAAATTACGTTAAAAATGCAGTATTAGCCTCCTAATTTGTAATAGTGATATTGCCAGTGGTTCTTAGCCTTAAGAAAGCTGTTGGTAACTCCAGACCTAATTCCATAAAAGCATTAAAAATATATAACAGACTTTGATATAGCATTTATTGAAACACTGTGTTTTTTCTAAGACCAAGACTTTTTGCTTAATCTTTTGGTAGCACACTGAACATTTCATTTTTCAGATAGAAGTGTGTGTGGTTGGGGGCGCCTGGGTGGCTCAGCTGGTTAAGCAACTGCCTTCAGCTCAGGTCATGATCCTGGGGTCCTGGGATCGAGCCCCACATCAGGCTCCCTGCTTGGTGGGAAGCCTGCTTCTCCCTTTCCCTCTACCCCTGCTTGTGTTCCCTCTCTAGCTGTGTCTCTCTCTGTCAAATAAATAAATAAAATCTTTAAAAAAAAAAAAGAAGTGTGTGTGGTTGTATAAAAAGCAAGTTTGTAAATTTTATTTACTACCCTATTCAAATGAAAGGGCATGGTTCTTTACAAGTTTAAGTAATATGCCATAATAAGAGTGTTTTAAGATTAATATTATAAAACAATATATTCAAAAAAAACTAGGACAGAAGTATTACCTCTGGTAATGGGAATAAGATTCCCATTAATTTTTGGCAATGATGTTAACATGGTTAGGGTTGGCCTTAATTTAAGGTTAGTCAGAGTGAACATTCCAGGCCCTCCAAAGGGGATGGAGAAGAGGGAAGGCAAGAGAAGGATGTAGAAAGGATGAAGGCAGCAGAGGGGCTTGAAGGAAAAATTGCCTTTTCAATTCTATTCAGGGTCTTATTTCAAAATTTCTTTTATTCCAAACACATGTTCCCAAATTCTCCTTCTATATCTGACCTCCATATAGAACATAAATACCACTTATATGAATCATTTAATGACCATTATATGATCCACAATCCACCATTTTTCAGATATTTCAGATAGATTTTATATTTTGTATTTAATAACTCTAAGAGATCACAAAAAGGTTTAAAGTATGCTGTTTGTTTATTTCTCTTGTTTATGGTGGCTTATTTCTTCATGTACTTTATAATTTCTGATGGTTAGCTCACGTTTTACTGGGCTTTCTCTGAGGGAATTCTGCAAGACTTGGATTGAGGGTGCACCCTTCTAGAAAAAATTCTTTTAGCTTCTTCTAGGTGCTCTGGGATGGAACCAACCCTGGACCATATCTGTTATTTTTCTTCTTTTGGGGTTTCCTGGACCAGACATGTAGAGAATATCTAAATCCTGAGCCATGTAAGGATAGGACTATGGTTATAAACTCAGAAAGCCACCTTCTCTCCCCAGTTTCTGGCCAAAACAGACAATTTTCTTTGCCATCCCCTTTTCTAGTGAGCAGGCTCTTTGCAGGGTTGCTCTTCAAAGGACTTGGCTTCAAGTTTCATTTTTGACTTCCCACCTCACAGAGGAGCAAAGTCTTGATTTCTGCTCCCATTCAGTAGTTAGGACCCAAGATACTAGGATACCCATGCTGGCAAAAAAAAAAAAAGAAAAAGAAATGGCAAGAGTTTATCATATCAGGTGGAAGGAAAAGCATGAGAAAAGGCAAGGATACTTGAAATCTCTTGGTGTGTTCAGGGAACTTTAGCTTTAAGTAAGTATCTCAGATATACATAGTTTACATACTTGAAGGCACTTTCATATGATAGTGTGTCAGATAGCTAACATTCACTGAACATTTGCAGTGTGTCAGGTACTGTTGTAGATGCTTTACATATAGTAACATTTAGTTCTGTCAACAATTCTTTGAAGTGGTTACTATTATCCCATTTTACAGATGGTCATATTTTTTAAGGAACTTTCCTAAAGTTATAGGGTTACAATTGGGCAAGACAGGACTCAAATCCAAGTGTTCTGACCCCAGAACCCAAACTCTTAACCTTTATGCTCTCTTGCTCACAATAAAGGCTGATTTATCTTGAAGGATTTAATCAAACGTTCTCATTCTTGAGAAAGCTCAATAAATGAAGAAAGATTATTTTCTCCCTTATAAACCCTATGTACCATAAAAATTGGCTTGCTGTTATTTACTTTAGTTGAATAAATACTCTTCTTCTTCAAGAAAAATGTATGATTGAATGGATGCCTTTTCAGTGGTATGTTGGACAGGTTTGCAAGAACTGATTATTAACTTTTCAGGAATTTTGCAAGCCAGTTATTAAATATAGTGTTGTTAAAAATTAAATCATCTAAATGTATGTTAAATGAATTATATTTAAAACAAGGTGATAAATATTCAAAACCCATTGCTTCCTAATTATTTAACTACATTTTGCTATTATCTATGCTCTTGAGGTTTTTAATGTCTATTGTATATATATGTGGAAATACTATGTAATGGTGTGCTACTGAGCTCTCCATTCAATAACGCCCATCACTTTGGTATCTTGAAATTAGAATCATATTTATACTATGATTTGGTAAACACTACACATCAGGGAATTTCCCCAGGGAGTTGGCTGTTCAACATTTCCCACAGCAGCCCCTTCATTCCTTCTTGAAAACATTTTGCCTTAAGTTGATTCTCAGGAGGGCTCTTTATTATATAGAGAGTTCAAATTGTATAGCAGAGACCTCTGGTGTCTAAATTATATTAGTGCTACAATATTTAAGAAAGGGAATTTGGAAATGTTCATCAGTTTCTCATTAATATGCTTAATTATCTCAGAAAACTGATAATCCATCTTAGTTTTAATAACCACCAACGGAAATCCTATCTTTCATGATCCTCAGTGACTTCTTGGTTTAAGAAATTAAAATTCATCACTCTAGAGTAAAAATGTGTTCTAGTTTTTCCCTCAATCTGCTGGAAGTAGGAGCTACTATAATGTACGAGAACAAGTCAAGATACCTGGATTCTGCTCCTGTCTCAACTATTAAACAGCCAGGTGACCTAGGCTCAGTGCTCTTGCCTCTCTGTACTTTAAAATCACCTTACACTTTTTTAGATATACTGATGACAGGTCCCACCCAAACCTTATATCAGAATCCCTGGAGATGGAACCAACATGGTGGTATCCTTTGAAATATTCTTGAGACGGTTCTAACGTTCAACTGATTTGAAAACTACTGGTCAGAATATTTACATAGAGGGTGAACAGCCTATGGTTAAGGGTTCCAGGTGCAGGACCAGAACTGTTTTTCAAATCCCCACTCTTTAACTTCCTAGCTGTGTAACCTCAGATAAGTTACGTACTGTCTCCATGCTTCAGCTCTCTGATGTATAATATTAGAATAATAGTACTACCTTAGTTAAGGGATGGGATGCCTGGGTGGGCTCAGTCAGTTAAGCGTCTGCCTTCAGCTCAGGTCATGATCCCAGGGTCCTGGGATCGAGTCCTGCATCAGGCTCCTTGCTCAGCGGGGAGTGTGCTTCTCCCTCTGCCTGCCACTCCCCCTGCTTGTGCTCGCTCTCTCTCTCTCTCTTTGGCAAATAAATAAGTAAAATCTTTTAAAAAAAATACTATCTTAGTAAATACAGGTAAACATTTAGAGAAGGATCTGGCACTGAAGCATTTGTTGCTAATATTATTACTACTGAGGACACTCTCTTAGTAGTTCTACATGTCCTCTCCATGCTAACATATAGCCATTTATGTACTTGAAGGCCACATCTTAATGTCCCCTTTATTATACTTTTTGTCTTTCCTACTGTTTTCTAGCCTTTAATCATATTGCTGTTTCTCCTTTCAACTGTCCCCCAATTTTTTATTTTCCCTTAAGTTGGAAAACCCCAAAGTAAAGTGCTTCACATGGCTCAAAGCCATAGCTGAATGATGTCTGCATTGTCATTGTAATAGATCTTTTGAATTAAAGCATTTGTATTGGCTAAGACTGATATTTTCTTTACATTATAAAGAATAAAACTTTTTTCCTGGTATATGAGGTGGCAGCAATAATTTTTGTAGACTCTGTTCCCAGTAGGAGCAAAACAAATACAGAAGAAGAAGAAAAATCTGTTTGCAGCAGGAACTGTGGGATAAAGATAAACAAGTAGCAAAAAATACTTCAATCAAATCTTTAAAAGCAAAACAAAGGAGAAAATGTTTTCTCATCCATTCAGTTTGAGGAGAATCGATGGTTAATTAGACGAAGAATAAAGGAGAAAGTCCTCATGTACTTCAGGTACAAAATTTATTGTGAAAAATAGCCAGGAAGCACTTTGATAAAGGAGAATGTCAGAACCATGGCAAGCCAGAAGACTGCTACTTAATAATAGTTTCTCTGAGTGCCTGTTCCAACACCTCTGATAGAGAACAGGAAAGAGATGAAATAAGCAGATATTATGAGCATCACCAGAAACTATTTGAAAGTTGAAAATTGGAAAAGATTAATTCAGTACTGTGGTCTTTAGTAACCCTCCTATAATTTTATATTTAGAAGATTGTAAAAATTTATTTATTAAATGCCACTCTCTCATTAAATATTAATGATATAATGTAGTAACTAGGACCCCAAAACGAGCCCTGGAAACATGCTTTGTATTCTGCCTTAATTACAAAATGGAGTTGCCTAAAGCTAAAAGTTGTAGTACATGTTCAGCACATGGTTACTACAGAATACTAGTGAATGTTAAGACCACTAGTTAGAATTCTTCCTGATTAACTGCTGCATTTCTAGACTGTTACAACATCACTGGATATTATATAGATATTTCTCTAAATCATTCACTCAAATCATAACATGATGACTGCTGAGTGTTAATGGAGGTATCTACGATTAAATTGGGAAAGAAATAGCAAATCATTATCTCTGAAACTCAGCTTTTTTCCCCTTCTGGGGGGCATAGACATAAAAAAATGAGATCTTTCCAATTGTATTATGCCATTATATCCCAAATATGTTACACTGATATAACAAAAAACATAGTACAGATCTTATGCAAGTTGCTCATTAAAGTACACATAACCTATCGATCTGCGGGTTTTCTAATTAATATGGATAAATGTGATCAGCTCCAAGGAAACCAATATAGATGAATCTAGGCAGAAAAACACAACAACAAAAACCAGTAGGCATTTTTATCAGATATTGGAGTGCCCTCATAAGTTGTATAGATTAGCCCTTTTGGTGAGAAAAGTATGTGAGCAAGGAGCTTAATGATAAGAATTGGAAAACATTAATCTAATATAAGTTCCATGAGAGCAGGTCTCCTATAGTTTCACCACTCAGACCATGCCTAGCATAGAACGGGATTCCATAAACATTTAAAGAATGAATAAATATTCCTAGGATTTTTTTCCCTCCGTCAACTGGATGACAATAAGCAAGGTAACTTGTCCCTCTGTGTCTCAGTTTCTTTGTTAATAAAATAAGATGATTTGGGAGTCATTTTAAATATTTAGATTCTACAATTATATGACATGTATTCAAAATTTAAAATCCCCTATTTGTTAAATGTTTTCTTAAAACTGCATTTTAAACAGGTAAACTCATTCCCCAAGACAAAGCAAAATCTTTTCTTTTCCTTATTTATATGATTTAGAGTTTATATATGTGGGTTATCTTAGAAAAGTATATTACTGACAAAAATAATTTTATAACTAATTTAACCATACAGATCAGATGCAGGGAAGCTGTACCCATATGCTTCTAAAACCATATTTCAACACTTTTGACTCCAGTGAATTTACCTTTTACAGAATATTTTAGATGATTTTCAGTCTTGTTTTCAATACCTAGTGTATGTAATCAGCTCTTGAAAGAAAACAAAGCCTGTTGGCAATTTTTTTAATGTTTTGTTTTGGTTTTGGTTTTTAGATTTTGTGCTAATGGAGAGGATACCTTAAAATCCCTTTGGGTTTCATCTCCCAGAGTTAGATGTACCTAAACATATTTGTTTGCAGAATATCATTGCACTTCAAAATTGTCCATCTTGTCCCACGTTTTATGGTCTCGTCCATCTTCCTCCAAATGTATGCCATAAGCAAACTAAAAACAGCACATTTCTCCCAGCTGGCGATCCCTCTCACGGGATTAACAGCTGCAGAGCATTGTGCTGCCCTAAGCAAACTCAGCCTCAGAGGACAAGCTGGCTTTACGTTAAAATAAGCAAGGTAGACTGGGTGCCATTTAGGTAGGTAGAGATTTTTTTTTTAATGAAAAGAACAAAAATGATCGCATTTCCAATTTAACCGTATTGAAAATCTTAACACATCTGAGCCTCTATCTTAAGAAAACCTACATGTCATTATTGGAACATCTGCTCTCCAGTGTAAGAGGGGAGCAGGTGCTCTGTCTGGTAGCCTCACTGATGACATACCAATTCTTTTTATGTGTCCAGTTGTGCAGGGATCTGGTGTGTCTGAACCATGTTAGTTACGTGTCATGATTTTGTCATGGAAATTTTCTGATGACATTGATCAGAAATACTTTTATTTGGGCCATGTTATAAAAGGTTTCTGGGAGCCATATCTTTTCAGCCTATGAATTATTTCCTTTATATAAGTTAAACACTTGGGTAAAAATGACAGTGCTACCATAGTGGTTAAAAAGATTTAGCACCTTGAAAGAAATCATGCATGTGAGCCTGTTTGTGGGCTGGATTCCCATCATCCCCTCCCTGCAGGTTCTCCAGGCTCATCTATATGGATGTAGATATTACAGGTGAAGAGATTGACTCACTAAGGAGTTGTAGGAATTGATGGTTGAAGTTCCCTATAAATATTGTATTACCATTATCCTCATTCCCTTTTATCTTGTTTATTTCACACCACTTACTATACACTTGCATTGTGACAGTGATCAATGAGAGCCTCCTGTGTGTGTTTAGTCTGCATGCTTGCCCAGGTCTATAACCTTACCAGTTGTATAGGGGGATTATTGGGACCCAAAGGAAACTTGAGAATTTAGCTTGCTCTCAGTATTTACCTACTATAAGGTTTTCAAGTGAGATTATCTAATTTAGCTAATCCTGCCTCCAAATTTTTATAAATCATATACATTTTTCTTTTAAAGAGCCAAATCCCTTCCACTGCCATTGTTAAGATGGATTTTTTTTTCAGTTTAGTACAAAAAATAAGGATACAGAAGAAAAATAAAGTAAAATTTTCTGTAAACCTGCAAAAGATGTTAACATATTCTGGAGTATTTTCTTCTAAACATGGTTCTGTAGATATGCACATATTTAAGCATTCATATAGATATAGAACATGCTTTTCTTACATATATGACCTTTATTGTGTAACCAATTCTACATAGTCTCCCCCACTTGTTATATAGTGAACATTTCCCTCTGTCACTTAATATATTTTATAAGATTTCATAATATTGACACACCCATTCCTCTGCTATTGAGCATTTAGGATGTTTCTATATGTTTGCAATTATACATAATGTAATGAGCATCTTCACTAATACAATTTTAATTCTTATTATTTGTCTTTTCTGGGTCCATTCTGGATTCTCAAATTCAGAACTCATATAACTCCCTAAATGTTTCCTTTATTCAAATATGTGGCAGCCTAGTTAATAGTAATGATCTTTCATCTACAGAGAGCTGTACTTGTAGATAATTAAAAAGCTGATTAGGCTACATTTTTCCCTCAGCATAATCTCACCAGAAATAATGGTAATCAATACCTTCAGGTGGTCTTAAGTAACAGCTCAGCACTAAGTATTAAAAATGAATGTTACTAAAAAATTTTATATATATTTTAGAAACTATAAGAACTCTTGAATTAATACATAAGATGTGCTAGAACTTAATATGAAGCATGAGAGAAAAATAATAGCATAACTCAAAGCAAAATGATTACTCACTGACAATTTCATTTTCCCCTGGAGGAAAACAAAAAAAGGAAAAACTAAAATTTCCTCTGAATTTAAAAAAAAAAAAATCAAAGAGAAACAGAAGGACCACTTGTTTTGTTTTGTTTTTTGAAACACATTTACTTTCAAGTGATTTATACTTTTCAGTGGCACCTGGGTGGCTCAGGCAGTTGGGTGTCCAACTCTTGATCTCGGCTCAGGTCTTGATGTCAAGGTCATGGGTTCAAGCCCCACAGTGTGGAGCCTACTTAAAAAAAAAATTATTTAGATTTTCAATTCCCCCCGAAATAGGAAATATTTTACATTCCCTGGAAATCACTAGAAAAAACTTGAGTTCAACCCTGCTGTCTCAATTCACTGGTTTCTGTAAGAAGGGAGCTTGGAAGGAGCACTGGATTGGAAGACTTGTGACCTTGGACAATTTGCTTGTACTCTTAATCTTAGTGTCTACATCTGTGCAATAGTTGTTATGAGAACTTAATGTAAATTACCTAAAAGAGTGCCTGACACATAACTGACTCTCAATAAATGCTAGCTCCTTTTTCTCCTGTTTTGTTTTCTCCTGTTTTTAAATGATAATGCAGATTATTTCAAGAGATAGATTTTAAAAATAATTTCTTTCCTTGAATGAAAGTCATCAACTAAAACTATACTAGTAGGTGAATGATTGCCATTTTGCTATAAAATTATAAACCTATAGACAATTTGAGAGACAATAATACATCAAACAAATAAAAAGTTAAAACTCCAAAGTTAAACCCTTCTGATGTCCCCAGGGGTACCCTGTTTCTTTATGTATAGTTAATTGGTAAAAATAATTAAAACAATGACTTAAATTTATGTAACAATTTATGGTTTCAAATATTGTCATTTAGTTGGTTTGATCCTCACACAGACAACATCATAGAAGTTCATGGAAGGTGAATGATTGGCCCAAGGTCAAACTAAATTAATACTATAGATAGAATAAAATATAATGTTATTTCTACTCTCAGTTCTATTAACCATTAAGTAAAGAGAGAAAAGGAAAATCAAAACTAAAATGATAGATTATTTAAAAGTTAATGGAAGGGAAAACTTATCAAAACTGTTCTTAAATGGTCTTTAGTGTTAAAAAATAAAAATTGAAAATAAATGAGCCATGTATGTATCTTAGAAACTAGGAAAAATGAATCAAAATTAAATCAAAGGAAGTTAGGAAGCAGACCTTAATAAAGACAAAAGCAAGTATGAAAAAAATCAACAGCTAGCGTTTTTGAGAAGGAAATCTTCTTGAACAGACAAATGCATGACCAACCTGATTAAGGAAAAATTAATGAAAGTACAAATATAGAAATCTGAGTTTAGCTTTACAAACATGGCTGCTCATATTGCTTTTCAGATTTCTTAGCAAAGAGAGTGGTGCTCTGCTCTCCAATCTTTTTATGAAGTTAGCAGATACTTAATATCAAGCACCTGGTAAAGATACTGTATTTGTTTGCTACGGCCACTATAACAAAACACCACAGACTGAGAAGCTCAAACAACAAAAATTTATTGTCTCACAGTTATGGAAGCAGAATTCTGAATTCACGGTGTTGGTAGGGTGGGTTCCTTCTGAGGGCTGTGAGGGAAGGATCTGTTCCCAGCCTCTCTCTTTGGTTTGTAGATGGCTGTCTTCTCCCTATGTCCCTCCATATCATCTTCCCTCCGTACCTATCTGTATCCAGATTTCTTGGTTTTATAGACACCAGTCATATTAGATTGGGGCCCAGTCTCATGGCCTCATTGTAGCTTGATCACCTCTGTAAAGACCCTAGCTCCAAATAAGGTCAGATTCTGAGATACTGGATGTTCATATCCTCAACATATGAAGTTGTGGGGGGACATAATTCAAACAATCACAGATGCCCTTTGTCTTTGATTAGTTGGTCATTTGCTTTCATGGAGTTTTCCTAATAAAACTTTGGAAGAGCCTACAGCCTTTTATGAAAGCTTTTAGACAAATTACGTAATTTTGGAGCTGGAATAGGCCATAGAAATCTACTCTAACAATAACTTTATTCTATCACAGAGTAAACAGGCTCAGAGATATTGGGTGACTTTCCAGTCAATTACCTCTGGCTTCCTGGTGTGACCTCTTCCAAATTCTTCACACCACTGGAGGGCTACAGGGAGACTCCAGTCGGTATTGGCTGGTGTTGGGGTCTCTGACTTGGCAATGTGGCGCTCCTCCTATGTATTTGTTCCTCCTAGTGTCCTGCCATCCTATTAAGCACGACTTGCTTTGGGCCTGGTCAGATGAACGCACCCACCATTGCCTCTGATGGCTTCTCTGCGTTTATACAGGTCTGTTGGAATATTTAAGCAGTTTCGTGTTTGGGATTGTAAAACTTGCCGTGGGGATAAGCCGACTTGTTCTTGTATACTTTTAACCATCTGGGCAATACGAAAGATTTATTGTAATTGATTTGGAATCAAAGGTAGTTTTTTTCAGGACTATATTATTACCACTCACACTGAGGAGTCTTCCAGTCTCGCCATTCTTATTAAATTGCTATTTACTTGAAGGAGAAATGGTCAGTCGTTCTCCAACCAAAGATAGGTAGTCCCAGACACCCACATTTTTGTCAGGGAATCCTGGTGATTCTTTAGGTAATTTTCACACCACGCTTTGAACAACAACAAAGAAACCTGCTCTAAATCAACACATCGGTCATCAATTTTTAAATAGCTACTACTAAGAATGATTGTTTTATTTTCCAATAATATCATATTTTACCAAATCTAATGGATTTTTTTATGTAAGTCACATCATTACTCCATGTGTCACTAAGAAAGAAAAAAAGGGTCAATAAACTATGACACAGAGCCTTAAGGAGAGTTGCTTTGGACTTCTGTGAATTATTCACACCAGCAACTCATCACTTTGAAATTTTTGTTCAGAGGGATCTGGCAATTTCTTTTACCTTCAGTCACATTACTAGGCCTGTGATAAGCAAGACTTTTCCATGTACCACAACTTCTTCCACTTGAAGTTACCTTTCTTATATCCTCTAATGCAGTAGAATGTTACTTTCCAAGAAAATCTGAAATTGCTGTCATTCCTCCAATAGTGAACATCTGCTTCACTGGTAACACATACTTCACACCTGTTTATGTGCCATCTTTGTATGCACCAACTTGTCTGTTTAAAGCCAAATCATACTGTGGCTCTTAAAAAAAGTATAGGTTTAAAAAATAATTATTAAATGGCAGTTAAATTCAACACGATATCACTCAAATATTATATCAAAAATTATATCATGCCCAGCTGAAGAGCCCTTATTAACAGCTGGGACCAAGTCCATGTATACTCTGACATTGACCACCTCAGTTGTGCATGCTGCCTTGTGTATACTTACCATAAGATGTGATTAACTAGAAACATATCTCCATTCAGAGCTGGGAAAATGTGGTGGGGGGTGGGGTGGGGGAGATCTCAGAATCCATGTAATACGGTAATGCAACAGTTTACAATGGAAACTATCCTCGTGCTAGATGCTAGGGTAACATAATGAGCTAGAGCAGCAGTTCCCAGAATGTAGTCCGGGGACCAGCAGCAACAGCATGAGCATCACCTGGGAATTTGTTGTAAATTCTCAGGTTCCACCCTAGAGAGTCTGAATCAGAAGCTCTGGGAATTGGGCCCAGCGATCTGTTCTAACAAGCCTTCCAGGGACCTCTGATGCACGCTCAAGTGTGAGAACTACTAGGTTAGAATGAATGGGAAGTCAAAGGCAGGGAAGGAAGCCTCCCTCCACATTTATAGAGAAATATTTATTAATACAAACACACACACTCACACACCTCTTACTGAAACTTGGTTTACTCAAGGTAAGAATTTATATATGCAGTCCTTCAGATGACTACATTCAAACAGATACATTTGAGGGGCACCTGGGTGGCTCAGTTGGTTAAGTGTCTGCCTTTGGCTCAGGTCATGATCCCAGGGTCCTGGGATCCAGCCCCACATGGGGCTCCCTGCTCAGCAGGAAGCCTGCTTCTCCCTCTGCCTGCCGCTCTCCCTGCTTGTGCTCTCTCTCTTTCTATCAAATAAATAAATAAAACCTTTAAAAAACAAAAACAAATAGATATATTTGATATACAAAAGGCCTATGTTTTATAATGGCCAAAAAAAAAAAAAATCCTTGGTGTATTTTATAATTATTATGCTTAGCAATCTCCCTCCCTTTGTTCTCTTCGCTCCACTCTTTGCTCCAAACTATCCTATCTTTATAGTGTTTTCCCGCCTTCCCTGCATCACCTAGATTCAGAAAAATCTGCAATACCAGGATAGTTCAAAATTCTCCCTTTTACACTTTTCTCAGGCCCTCTTTCCCTCTCCTTTTCCTGTTTTTAACTTTTCACCCTTAAAAATAGTAGTAGTTAATCCTATAAAAGTTGAATCCCCAAATTAAGGGATAGGGAAATACGTTTGAACAAACACCTGTAAAACGTCACTGCTCAAGTATTTGGATCCGAGGAAGGTATAGTTTAACTGCTGTCCTCTGTCATTATAATATGTAAGTGGTAATATGTGTTGTAGGATAACTGGAAAACAGTTGCTAGAATATGTAATATTTGGACGTGTCATTTCATTTTCTATTTTAGAAAAGAGAGTCTCAAAAATCACGTTCAACTTACTGGCTTTAGTGTTATCTGACATGCTGTGTATTCTTCTTTTGGGCTCAGATATAGATTTTTCTCTTTTTAAATTGTTAATACACATCTAGTAGAAAAATAAAAAGAAATGAGATCTTCCTTTGTTAAATGTTCATTGTGATATCCTTATTGGTTTAAAACTGTAAGGTTTATTCTCTCAGGAGAAACTGATTTCAGAAATAATTATCTCTGTATTGGAGTCAAACAAGTAATCCATTGTGAAGCTGAAATCACATTGGAGGCTCAAGCTCATAATATCAAATAATAAATACACTTGCATTCCATGATCCTTGATGAGTGATAGAATTTTAATAATCAGTCTTCCCTAAAAACATGCATATTATACAGAGTTTATTTTGTGGCAGAATTTCTTTTTAGTTTGTAGTGAAATGTATTTTAAAGTCTTAGAGAAAAAAATGAAGGGGGAAAAAGAGGACAGTTACATTTTTTTGAACTTGATTTTATAAGCTGGTTTGCATAAGTTTAAATTTTGTTTCTTTGTGAATTCAGTAGAAAATATTACTGGAATTTTAAAGAAACAGCATAATCAATTCTGAATTTACATCTCCACTCCCAGTGAAGTAACCTAGTTTTCCATCATTTTTTTTGGCTCTGTCGGCTGGGAGGCAGCATCTACTGACAGTCACCGTATTGTTTGTTAGTTTCCAGCGAGGTGCACAGTGAGTGAGTGAGTGGAGTCCGTCCACAACTCCAGCGGGCAGAGGGTACAAGGAAGAGTTTGTGAAGGTTCCCACTCTCTGTAACAAAACTTGTGGCAGGTTCACATACTTCTCAGCTCTTCATACCTTTATTATACAGAAATTACAGACTGGCTGAATTGACTTGCTAAGAAACATGCTTCTCGGTAAGTAACATAACTTACAAGAGGTAGATTTGCTCTCAAGTGATAGGAAATATATGTATGGAGGTATACTTGGCTTTGGCTATAATTTTCCAGGTTTGTAAAGATTTCATACAGTGCTGGGCAATACCTTGATTAGTATTATTTGTCCTACGAGGATTTAAGTTGATGAGCTATGGCAACTTAGAATGATCTTGGACCTGTATGTGTAAATTAAAGAGGCAGCATGACTAGCATAACTATAGTTTTTTCCCTTCCATTAAGCTAAGCATAACATTTGGGGGGTTAATCAGTAGTTGTTATAGACAGAGTCTGTGCAATCTAAATGTTAATACGACTTCTGATTTAAAAGTATGTTGGACTTCCATATGTTGTTAAAATGCTATGATATGTCCTCTAAAAAAAGACCTGTTTCTACATGATTATCTTATTAATATTTAAAATATATGGAAATGCCTAGATTGTCAGTTTTAAAATGAGTTTCAAGTAGAAGAACACTGAAAAAGTGAAGTGGTAAGCATATTTTAGTAATATTCACAATTATATCTTACATGTTACAAAATATTTTTGAAGATAGACTTTGCATGCATTAGTCTTAATAGAAATTTTGAAAAACCTTTCACAGAAGATCTGATATAGGAAGCTTTCTCACTTTATAGAAGAACATAATTAAATTAGAATTTCGTTGGAAGCTACATAAACATTTTAAAAATGCTTCATAGATGAAATGCTTCATTTATTGTCAAGTTAATATTGTGAAGCACTGGCTGAATTTTATGCCTTGGATTATTTATTTTGAAAACAAACATTTTCCTCCTAAAATATGTCAGTAAGTGCACAACGCATTAAGGAATTTTCCAGTTAATAAAGGCTAAACAAACATCTGAAATTTCTAGGAAATTAAGTGAAAACATCTTTTATTGCAATGATTATACTTTGACCAGTTGTACACATTACTTCACATGTGAGAACAATTTTAGCCTTTATTTGGAGTTATTCATTATGTCACTATTTAGGGATGTTTGATAACCCATTTGGGACATAGTAAACATAACTGTGTTGGTAGTTTAAAAGATAAATTATATTTGTACTTCATTGTCAGTGTGTTTAAATAATTTAAATATTAGATCGGTCTCCATAGAGAAAGCCTAAAACTGATGTTGTATCTTGGAGGTCAATTTTTGCTGTAATTTCAAGCCTATTTATTATTCTACTTGGTAACAGTATACTGTTATGGAAGAAAATACTGGTTTAGGAATGAGGTGACCCAAGCTTGGGTCCTGGCTCCTAAGTACTGCTCCTAAACATTGGGTTAGCTCTTCTATAAATCTATATTTAGTAGTAAACTAGTTATCTATATTACTTCTTAGAGTTTTACTTTATTTTTGCTATTCCACTTCTGCCCTCTTTGTTTTTATTATCCTGTCATGTTGGCGGTGGTATATAGGTGTATAAAACAAACTGGAAATTCTAAACAAGGGTTTTTATTTTATTTTAATTCCAGTTAATTAACGTACAGTGTTCTATTAGTTTCAGATGTGCAACATAGTGTTTCAACAATTCTATACATCACCCAGTGCTCATCATGACAAGTGCACTCCTTAATCCCCATGGCCTACTTCACCCATTTCCCCCTCCCCTCCGGTAACCATCAGTTTGTTCTCTATATTAAGAATCTGTTTCTTGTTTGTCTCTCTCTCCCTCTCTCGTTTTTTTCCCCTTTGCTCATCTGTTTTGTTTTTTAAATTCCATACATGAGTGAGATCATATGGTATTTGTCTTCCTCTGTCTGACTTACTTTGCTTAGCATTATACTCTCTAGACCCATCCATGTCATTGCACATGGCAAGATTTCATTCTTTTTTATGGCTGAATAATATTCCATTATAAATATATATTACATCTTCTTTATCCATTCAACTATCAATGGGCACTTGGGCTGCTTCCATAACTTAGCTATTGTAAACAATGCTACAGTAAACATAGGGGTGCATGTGTTCCTTTGAATTAGTATTTTTGTATTCTTTGGGTAAATACCCAGTCATGCAATTACTAGATTATAGAGTAGTTCTATTTTTAACTTTTTGAGGAACCTTCATACTGTTTTCCACAGTGGCTGGCATTCCGACCAACAGTGCAAGAGTGTTCCTTTTTCTCCACATCCTTGCCAACATTTGTTGTTTCTTGTGTTTTTGATTTTAGAAGAAACTTGCTTTCATGTAGGGGCTCCCTTCATAATATAAGGTTCAATGCCATTGATGGGGAATGAGTGATGGAAACAATTGGCTATAGTGGCCTTGGCCTCTGGAAAGTATACCTAGGCTTGTGTGAAGTAGCCACCATTTTATTTATTATTTACCAAGGTAGTATATATGCAAATATGCATATATACATATGCATATTTTTCACAACCTTCAAAGTCAGAAAATCCTTACCAATACCCATCTTGAAGACATTTATAAAAAAAAAAATCCTTCAAGTGAAATCATCTAAACATAGCTTCTCACATGCAAAATCACCAAAAAAAAAAAAAAAAAGTTGCACACCATATCCATTACCTCTCCATTTACCCAGGATTTCTCCATCTGATTGGAAACTAAAAGTTTACAGACTTGAGCCTTCCCATCATTTCACCGAGATAATTTCACTGTGGCTAAGGTAGCAAAGCATGAGCGGGAGTTTGAATTCTTGACAGGAGTTTGAACCACTTCTGAGTGGTTTCAGGAAGAATTGCCCATCCTTTCTAAACTCATCGCCTCTGTAAATTTGGGTACAAACGTTCATCTTATAGGATTGCTGTAAGGATCAAGTAGGTGATATTTATAAATGTAAACTGTGGTACTTGACCCTTTAAATTGGTGACCAATAGATGGTAGACAGTTACTGTCGTTGTCTTATTAAATTATCAACTGTTGATTTCTATCAAAATTCACCCTACTTTCTAGGATTGCTGAAATTGTATGGGTTTTATGAAGTTTTTCACTCCAGTGTTCCAACAAGATGAGTGAATTATTTTCCTGTGTGAATTTAGAATCAACCAGAACGAACTCTAAATTATAGTCGTGAGCTATAATTACTTCAATGGTTAAGCACATTTTGGCCTCTGGGAGTGAAAAGTTATATTTTACAGTGCATGTGAAAGAAGTATTTGTGAATTCATCTCTGTCTTCTATTCATACCAGGGTTAAAATGAGCCACGGTGTTGAGCTGTGTCTTTGGAATGTTACATAAACTTACTTGTTCTTGGCCACATAGCAGTTGGGAATGTACAAACAGGCCTCAAAGGACCCAAACAGCAAATTCTTCACGGGCAGGAAACCCAGTATTTACCCATTAATCAATAGGGTGATGGTCACTAAGGTGGCTTATGACTAAGATTTCTTGTTCGTCGTGAATGGGAGCTGGCATTTTAAAGTACTTGGGTGTTAATGCGTTCAGCGGGACTGGACTGAAGTGGGGTTGTGCCACAGGCATTCTGGCACCAGAGGCTCTCTCTTCTCCCTCCCCCACTCCTGTAGGAAGTGCCCTCACAGTCTTCTTTCCCTCTCAAATTGGTTTTCCCATCTTCTGTTCATACCAAAATGCAAACGGCTTACAGTGCTTCACCAACATTTTCTAATTATCTGCGTTTTAATGTACTGAAAAACTTGAAGCTAAAAATCTAAAGTCCTAACTTCATACCATTTTAGGTAGTAGCCAGTGGGTTGGAAGGTGTTGGAGTAATAAAGAAAAATAGAGAGATACGTCCTCTAGATTATACATTCTCGATGCCCTCCAGGGGGCAAAAATTCATTCTAGAGGGCAAAAAAATCTTAACACTTCTTATGTATAAAGCACGGATGTACATACACCACATAGACCAATACAGATGGTTTATCTGTGTTATTAAAATTTTGTGGGAGGTGTGAGTAAGGAAAAAAAAAAGTCAAGAAGGGGAAGATAATGGAAAAAAAAAAGCAAAGAAATGCTCCTCTAGATGAGAAGTTTAAAGGACTCTGTTAAGCCTGTAGAGTACAAATTCTACTGAATTGTTGCTGAATGTTTTCAGTATGAAGTAACGTACATCCAACATAGTACTTAACATTGAAAACCAGTACGTTGGGCGCCTGGGTGGCTCAGTCTGTTGAGCATCCGATTTTGGCTCAGGTCATGATCCCAGGGTCGTGGGATCCAGCCCCGCATCGGGCTCCCTGCTCCTCAGGAAGCCTACTTCTCCCTCTCCCACTCCGCCTGCTTGTGTTCCCTCTCTTGCTGTGTCTCTCTGTCAAATAAATAAAATCTTAAAAAAAGAAAGAAAACCAGTACGTATGTTCTAAGAAGTCAAATATGCTCACTTGTTGTACCTTTTACTCTTTTTAGTTATAAGAGCAAATAAAGAAGAAAGACTTGAGAACAAGAAGTACTTGAATTTGAATTCCACCTCCTCTCTTATTTGTTTTGTGACCCTTGGGAGATCGCTTACCCTCTTTAAGCCTCAGTTCTTTTGTCTTTAGTTTACTTGGGGATCATAATGGCCACATTATGGAATTCCAGTATCAAAAGTACTAATCAAAATAAGGTACATAAAATCCTCTGCACATTGCCTAATACATGATAAATGCATGCCAATTACTAGCTATAATTCTATGTGTTGGACCTTTTTGTGTCATTTACCATCTTAAAATTGTTATAGAAAAAAAAGTTTTAAATTTGGGAGATAAGAGTATTATTACCCATAAAATACAGAAGTCCCTCTAGGAAAAATGTTAGTATTATCCATAAAAGGAAAGATAAATTTCTAGTTTTCCTTTAAGCCAGTGACCACACCTATTGACATAAATGAAAAACAGATAAAATCTATGGGGTGCCTGGCTGGCTCAGTTGGAAGAGCATGTGACTCTTGATCTTGGGGTCATAGGTTTAAGCCTCATGTTGGGTATGGAGATTAATTAAAAAAATGAATAAATAAATAAACTTGAATTTTTTAAAAAAGCAGATAAAATCTAAATGAAACTTTTTTTTTTTGGTCAGAGTCAATCCTCTGCTAAATTAAACTTTTAACATCTATAGTTGCTAATGTAGTCTGTTAAATGTAGAATGATTAATTTTTCTGGCAGTTTTGTAGAAATATGTTTCTTTAAATACTATTCAGCTGTAAAGTCATTGTTTTATTTCCCCTAGTACCATGAGAACTCAGTATCCTTTGGAATTGAGGTCTGTTTGTGACATCACTTTTGCCTGGAATGTCATCATTTCCTGTCTCTGCACAGATAATATTTGCTTTTAGATATTCACCAACATGTATGGAATTGTATGCTAGAGAAGTTAATTGAAAGGAAGTAGTGAGAATCAGCCAGTACTTCAAATTTGAGAACTCAAGTGAAGTTGGGTGAAATTCCATATTGATACGGCTCTTGAGAATTCATGTAGAATTGGGTGAATTTCAGTATCAATACAACTTTGTGGAAGATTGTATTTGTATTCTTGAAAGTGGTGTCCATAATTCTTTCTCTCTCCCTACCCCTCTACAAGTGATTGTTCTGCTTTTGTGATAACTATTAACACTCTAACCTACTGACCTATTCCCTGGTTATTTTGATTTCTTTTACTTTATGAGATTAATACTCTACAGATGAAAATCCAATGGAGAAAGAAGAGTGCTTTCATAGTAAGGATTGTGATGTGGCAAAACAGAATAAATGAGGAACTCTGAGATTCATGGTATCCCTCCTTATTTTTTCAGCTTATCTTCTTTTGAGGTAATTTATCTTGTCAACGATGTTCCCATTTTTTCTGTGATAGAAGTCCCTTAATAACAAATAACCACAGAGTAGTGTTCTCCGTTCCAGAGTCTGGCTTTGTAAATGTTGGCTTTGAGAGCAGAAAATAGGAGTTTGAGGAGCAAAATTAAGAGAATGCTATAGATAGGCAACATGTTTATCCAGCAGAAATAGTCCCCAAATAGGGAATTCAGAAAGCACCAAGGATACAGTTATTTAAGACTCTTCCTAGCTATCCTGGGAGCTGAGAGAACACAATTTCACAAGGTAGACAGATACCACATTTCAAAAGCGTATGAGAAATCAAAGAACCTCATTTGGAATGAAATATGTTGGCTCAGATTCTGTCTCCATATGCTTCAAAAATCATACTCCAGGAGGACTTTGGAAGAAGTTTTGACTTTAAAAAGTCATTAGGCTGCAAAGTCGGGTTAAGAATACATACGTATTAAATGACACCCTAGAAGTTCAGGTGCACACTAGGTTTTCTCTAACCCACACAAAATCATCTCATGTCTACTTGCTGCCATTCTAGTGGAAGAATCTGAGAGCTTCTAAGATAGTAGGAGGCAAATGTTTCAGCAGAAACGGCGAGATTTTTAAGACAGCCCCTTTGGGGACTGACCAGTGAAACGGTTTCCCCAAACCTGGAACTCTAAAAGTGTCATCCCCAAAAGATTAGAATAATCTTCACAGACTTCAAACCACAGCATGATGAGGTATTAATATGGTACTTTTCATCCTCCCTGTCTCACTTAAAACAGCCAAAGTGACTTAACCAAAATGTCTCATCTAGGAAAGTTAGAATTAGAACCTAATCCACTACTTCTTTCCATTCGTTCACTGTGCTTCCCTCTGTCTCAGGTAGGGTGGGCAAGAGCTCTAGCCCAGGTGCCAGGCTGCTACATACCTGTGATGGGAGGTTATGTGAAGCCCCCTATCCCATCCTTTAATTCTCTTTGCATCTCTAAGTCACCAAATACAAGATCTTCCTGTGTAGTTCACTTGAAAATTGGTGGAGTTAGACCCATGACCTTTTGCTGTTAAAAACATTTGTGCCTCCTCTCACTCATGTGCATTTCTCTGCTGCTTTCTCCAGAAATATTTCAAAATAATTTAGAGAAGCATCGCCAATTATTGTTCATTTTCTTAGAAAGAATAAAGTGGCCTTGATTGATGTGTGGAAGTTGCCAGCCAGTCTGTATTTGTTCACCAGCCTGGGTATTATTGAAACAAGAGAATGCTTGCCACTGCTGGTCACAAATTATCTTTGTCTTTTCCTTCTTTACCACTCTCTTGAAAACCTTATAGGGCACTTTCATGTGGTAGGAGGAAATAGGGATGGGTTGGTTTGATAATTGACTTGTGCCTGACATATTGGTTTTAAGTCTCATACAAAGTAAGAAGAACCCGACTATTCTATGGTGGATCAAACAGTTTGGTTGAAAGCATAATCAGCTGGATTTTCCAGAGAGAATTTAATGAGGGACCAGTTTGCTGAGGTGTGGTAAGGTTGAAGGGAGTCAACAATAGATGTCAAGGAGCCTATTGACCAACTATAAACTCTCCCATTCCTGAAGGAGAAGGGGGAGGCAGTTAATGGAGGTGTCTAAGTTTGGTGAGAGCTGGAATTGGAGGCTGAAAGGGAGACTACTCAGCAGAAGCTGTTACTCTAAAAAGATGCCATCCCCAGATGCAGGCAAGGAGGGAGACTGAAAGAAATATTCCAACTTCTCCCTTCTTCCCATACAGAATGAGCAAAGAGTAGAGCAAGGATCTAGGAACAGAGAATAACCAGAACACATGGTCTCCTGAACTCTTTTCAGAACATCTTTCCCATCCAGTATTTAATAATTCGAGCAATAACGAATGGAAGTGTTCCTTTAGTGCATCATATTCCTCTGTAGGTTTTTTTTAATATTCTAGACATTGATTGGCTTTTAAAATTCTATTTGACTTGGAATCCTTAATGCAAATGTTAATTGTTGAACTGTGTAGCAGTAACCACAGGGTCTAGTGAGGGATTGGGATCAGTTTGCTCCTAAAAGAAATGGTTCCAACTTGTCATGCTTCTGCATTTTTGACCATGCTTTTCTGTGGTCTGCTGGTATCCTGTATCAGTTTGTATTTGTCACAGCTGTCCATGTCTACAGCAACTCTAGCTCCTAGTTCTGAATTCAACTATTTTCATTTCTCTGTTCATTTAGAAAAGACATAACCATCATTGTAGTCATTTGTGCAACACATCTTTCTTGAGCATCTATTCTGCTCAGTAAAGGCTCTAAAGATATCGAGGTGAGCAAAGCAGAAAAGCCTCCTGCCCGTAAGGAGTTTATGTCTGTTTTTTCTAAGCTAAATCTTTGAGACCTCAGGGACTCTCTTAATCTTTAGGGGCACCTGGGTGGTGCAGTTGGCTGAGCACCTAACTCTTGGTTTCAGCTCAGGTAGTGATGTCAAGGTCATGGGATCAAGCGCCAAGTCAGGCTCTGCACCCAGCACAGGATCTGCTTGGGACTCTCTCCCCCTCTCCCTCTGCCCCTACCCCCTCCTCTCTCTCTCTCTCTCTTTCTCAAGTAGGTAAATAAATCTTAAAAAAAAAAATCTTTAATCTTCTGAAGCTTTTTTGAGGGGTAGGGGGGGGGGTAAGGAGAGGCGCATTTTCTGGTGCTTAGCTGAATTCTGAACTGTCAAGGTTACCAAATAAATATGTGAGATATTTATGGTACTCTAGTATCATTGTTGTCAATCATTCAAAAAATTATTCCTGAGTATTTACTATATGCTTTTATATGTAGCAGTTGAGAAATTAATAAAATATCTTAGTGTTCAGGGTACTGTTCATCTAGCTGGGAAGCAGGTATGCAATAACTACAATGGCTGAGTGTCAAGACCAATAGGTCTAGCAAATGATTCCATTGTTTTCGATGAGGGTGACTATGAGAGTTACAGTAATAACCATAACGCCCCATTTCCTGGCTGCTCAGGCGAGCAGCTTAAAGCCTCACTGTTAGTAATGTGTTGCTTTTATTTAATAGGAGTCCCATAAGTACTTACTTGTAAAAGTAGCATTTCCCAGAATCCACTGGCACAAACTGTTCAACTCTTTCAAAGACACATGAAACAGTTCCAAGCTCAATGTTAACACTGGGGATAAACCTCTTATTCTCAATTAGGGGATTCAATAGAAGCTATGGTTTTAGAGATCATTGAACATGTACTTTATACTAGTAGTGTAGACCTGGACTCTGGAAAAATACTCACCAAAAGTATGGAAACTGAAACCACATAATCATGAAAAAGTTGTCCTAATAGTGGTTGGCATTATTTATATATCTGAACAGCTGTAACTGTGGACTCTATAACTACTCATAACCCTTGCCATATTTCCAAATCTCTGCCTTAAAATGCTTTGTCTAGGCCAGAGTTGGCTGATCCCTGACATGTTGAAAAGGATGCTCAACAACCCTAGTTTTAATCTGAGACTGAAATTTTCTCTGGCAGGACAGTTTTGGCATGCCCAATGAGGCTTTATTTTTCTAAACAATAGAAAGAAACACTCCTATGAATGTATTTTTTTATTTCTTCCTGACTCTCTTTTCCCTTACTTTTTTCTGAGAAGAGATGTCCCTCATAAAGAAAAGGGAAACTAATATTAGCTACTTTCCATGAGAAAGATAATCTTCTTTAGGTTCTCCGCAATATTCACAGTGATAGGGTTCACACCTTAGCTCCTACTTTAACCCCAGCCTGTACATGTGGTATCGTGATGTAGGTTTAGCACTCAGGGACCTAGGAGGCCTCTACAGAGCAATATTCACATCCTCCTTTACCAACTTATAGGTCATATTTGGAGTTTCCATAGTAAACTTAGTCTCAGAGACTGTCTTATTAGAATTTGGGTTTCGTATTTTATTTATTTGTTTGTTTATTTATTTACTTATTTATTGTGGTAAAAGAGGTTGAGGGGTTTATGTGCTGTATAATATAGTGTCTCCATGAGACTGGAAAAAATATAAACTTATTTTTATACTTATGTTAGCTATATTTTATATTACGTTTGGTGTACTTTTCTTCAGCCTCCAGACACATTCTAGGTGAAGTACTTCAAAATGCAAAGCAATATGTCCAATTATTAATCTAAAAAAGGACAACAGATATCTCATTTTCCCCATTTTTCCAGACTTTTTGGACACTGTTAGTGTATTTGTTCAGTAACTTTTCTTGTTCCAGACTAACCACTAAATGCATTCTTTTCATTTAGAGCTTCTTTATCTGAAAACACATTATGAAACATATTGTTTCAAAATATAATTTACATACTGTTTAAAAATAAGTTTATCCCTACAAATGCCAAATCATTATATTGTACACCTGAAACTAAACTAATATAATGTTGCATGTCAATTACATCTCAATGAAAAAGATAGCTTATCCTATGTTAGTTACCTAACTCTGCAGATAATCTGTATAATTTGACCCTTTTGTCAGATTTTCTTCAAACGGTAAAAAATCTTGGGAGCAAACATGCACTCTGAAGATATTAAAGTCAGAATTATTTAAACGAATCAATGTCTTTCTCCTATATTATTCAGTTAAATTAATGTATGTTTTTGTGGTTTCATCCTTGAGTAATATCAATGACAAAGGGGAATCAATAGGCATTGTTTCCAAATGTATGCCATTTTGATACCGATGATAACTATTATGCTGCTTTTTTGCCTTAATCAAGTCTTACCTTGTATCAGGGTATGACTGTACCAATTGTCTAGTAGATTTAATGCTGCTTAGCTGTCTAGTAAGACAGGGAAATGGTTAGCTATCAGTCAGCCAAGTCTTGTCCTGTGACACATTGATTCAAAGAAAATTCATAATGGTATATAGATAACCACAAAAGACTTTTGTGTCTTGGTTTCTCACCTCCCCACCTTATTGATTGGCTTTTCTTCTACTTCTGATAAAGACAATGAATTATCCACTGTGTATGGAATAAATGTGAGTTACTGATATAGCCAAATGACTGAAAAAGACATAATGCCACTTTCAAAATAACAGCTTGTTATGGGATCCCTTTTCAACCATAAACCCCACAGCCCGTGCACCAAGCCCAAGCATGAAGGATTTCATGGTATCCTTTCAACATTTAGCAATATCTATTACTTGGGGTCTTATTTATCTTCAAGCATCCCTTATCTTGAATAATGTATGTCACCTTCTCTCACATACGCTCATTTTTTGTGTTTGTCCCTGAATATAGAAACTCTATTCATCAAGCAAAAATTCTCCTAGACCGGTGTCCTAAACATGGGGCATTGGTATAATGGAGCTAAATGGGAATCAAAATTTATTTCTTTCTCATACTTCAAACATGCTCCTTTCTTCAAAAACATATCACAGGGGCGCTTGGGTGGCTCAGTTGGTTAAGTGTCTGCCTTCGGCTCAGGTCATGATCCCAGGGTCCTGGGATCAAGCCCCGCATTGGGCTCTTTTCCAAGTAAATCTCTCATTCTACTTTCTTAGTCTCCTAGAGTCTTCAGAGGAACTTTGTTACTTTGAGGATAGTCTACATATTACAGATATGACAACACACACAGGTCTTCTATGCCTCAAGAAGAAAAAAATGATGAAATCATGTAGTTGGAAATGGTTATGTATATGAGTTACTGGGTCATGCATTTGTTCAACAATATGTAATTGTTGCCTCCGATGTACCAGGCTCCCTGCCAAGCACTGGGTCTCCAGTGGTGAGATTTCTTTTCTCCTCGTCTGTCAAAGTTTGGAGGAAGGATACTAGTATTGGGAAATGTAAATAATATTATGATCAGAATTATACTTTAAAATTTTACTTTGTACTGATTTTATTTTATGAAGCCAAACTTTAAAATTTTTAAATTAAAACATAATGTGGGAGAACTTGATATAGAAAGATATATAATGAAAAGTAAAATTTTTCTTTCTTCTCCCCCAAACCCCTAACCCTCATTCCTCCAAACAAACTTTGCTAATGGAGTTTGTGCTTTGTTTCAGAATAAAACAAAACAAAAATCTAAAACAAAACACACACACAAACATATATATGTTTGCAGGCACACAAATAGTATTGTATGATATATTCTGTACCTTAATATTTTCACTTAGTACTTTATTGGGTGTATCTTACAACTTTTCCAGAGAAGGACTTACACATTTATCTCATTCTTTTTAAAAAGACATTTAAAAATTCTTAAACAAAATTGAATGCATAGAAAATGTGTAATATAGTATCAACAACATTTATTTTTCTGAGTGAGTTATCCTACTACCTAGGAATATCTTTATTATTTATTTTTTATAAACAAGTCAGTATCCTAGACTACAATCACCAGAATTGGGAAATTAACATAGATGTATTTTTACCTCTTCTCTTCAGATACCATTCAGGTTTTAGCAGTTGTCCTAATAGTTAAGGGATCTATTTTTAGTAAAGTGATCCATTTCAAAATCTTTCATTTCATTTAGATACCATGTCTATGTAGTCTCCTATACTTGGAATAGTTTGTCAGTGTTTTTGTTTGTTTGTTTGTTTGTTTTAATTTTCATGATCTTGACTCTTGAAAATAACAGGCCAATTTGGATTTTTTAAATGTTTCCTCTTGATTAATTTTAGGTTATGAATTTTGTACAGGAATAATATGGAATCAATGCTATGTTCCTCTGATTGAGTTCTGCCAGGTCTCAGGTGATGTTAATTTCTCCTATTAGTGATGATGTTCATTTTAATTTCTTTACAATGTTGGTGTTGTCCCAGCTTTTCTACCACAAAGTTACTCTTTTCCTTCGCCTTTACAACTAGTAAGCATTTTGTAGGGAGGTACTTTGAAACCATAAAAATATCCCATCCCTCATCAGATTCTCCATTTGTTTATTTCTATCCATATAGATCATGGTTCCCATTTTATTTATTGGGTTATAATCCCTTACCATCATCATTTATTCTGATGCATGAATTGTCCCAGATTAAGCCACAAGGGCTCTTTCAAGTTGATTCCTGTGTCCTTATGACTCAGGAGATCCACCATTTTTTGAATACCTCCTTGCTCTGTGGCACAGTAAGATATTTCAGGTTTATCTTGTACTTCTTTTACCCCAGCCCTGATTTCAGCCTTTTCTCCTGGAGTCCCAGTTCTTTTTTTTTTTTTTTTTTTGTTAAAGATTGTATTTATTTATTTGACAGAGAGAGACACAGCGAGAGAGGGATCACAAGCAGGGGGAGTGGGAGAGGAAGAAGCAGGCTTCCCGCGGAGCAGGGAGCCCGATGCGGGCCTCGATCCCAGGACCCAGGGATCATGACCTGAGCCGAAGGCAGACACTTAATGACTGAGGCAGGCGCCCCTGGAGTCCCAGTTCTTTATGTGGATGGTATTTAGAAACCAAGATCTGGGTGGTAGATATGCTCACTGCCTTTGGGGATATCGTTGGTATCAAGCCCTCTCAGTGGACAGAGCATGTATGTGGCTGTACGTGCACACACATACAAACATACACACATGTGCATTCACATGTATTTCTCTCTCTCCCTTTCACTATTTGTAACTCACTTCTCCACAGTGAGAAACTGGCTGTCAATGATTTTTTTTATAGATTTATTTATTTGTTGAGAGAGAGAGAGGGAAGGGGAGTGGGAAAGAGAGTCTCAAGCAGACTCCGTGCTGAGCTCAGACCCCCACTCAGGCTCCATCTCATGACCCTGAGACCACGACCCGAGGCAAAACCGAGCAGGGCACTCAACCAACTGTGCCACCCAGGTGCCCCAATTATATTTTAATATATCTACATAGTTGATCAATTCCTTTGTGACCCATCTCCCATTGCCACTACCACCTTTTCCCCGTACAGATGCTTTCCTTACCCGACCTAGGCTCTGATACACCATGGGGCTGCCAGCAACCTCACCCCCAGTCTGCCCCTCCATGTGGAAGTCCTCCTCACCCCACCCATTCCCCAAGAGCCCATTTGCTTACCTGTTCTGTTCTGACACCCTATTCTGAATCACCAAGTTTCCTCCTCGTCACTCATGCAGACTATCCCGTGTTCTACCCTATCTAGTAAGTTTAGAAAAAAAATATTACTCAGGAAGGTGAAGAGTGAATTTTAAAAAATTATCTGCCAGTATTTTAACTTGAATAACTATAGAGCAAAAATAAAAAATATGATCACTAATTGTTCTAGTTAATAGCATAGCTTAGAGCACTTCTCTTTTCTGAATCTCTCTTAGCCTCCACCTCCCTGCCCCCACACACACCCAGCTGTGATTACCGATGCTGTGAGCACTGTTTTGGGCTCTTTAATGTAGGTAGTCCTTAACTTATGAGATTTATATGAACACTCTGTAGACCTAAACATCCTTTTCTGGTTTCCTCGATCCCTACCCTTTTCTGTGTCTAGTATAGCTGCTGTTGAAGGAAACCTTACTTCAATACCACAGCCACTAAAGCGGGAGATTATGGCTTTGTGATCACCTTTTTCCTAATTTGGACCTCAGTGATCTCTAAGTCTTAAGACTTAGCTATATGGTATGCAAGCCAGGAGCCAGGGGGCTCTAGACATCTCTGAGTAGCTCCAGACTAGGAACTTCATGTTGGATATGGCATGGCTTTAAGATTAAAGGAGCTTTAGGGACCTGTATAGACATTTCTTCAAAGAGGATATACAAAGCCAACAGGTACATGAAAAGATACTCAACATGACTAGTCATTAGGGAAATATAAATTAAAACCACGGTGAGATGTCACTCCACACCTATTAGAATGACCATATGAAAAAGACAAGAGATAAATGCTAACATGGATGAGGAGAAAAGTGAACCCTTGTACATTGTTGGGATTGTAAATTGGTACAGCCACTATGGAAAACAGTACGGAAGATCCTCAAAATATTAAAAATAGAACTACCATATGATCCAGCAATTTCACTTTTGGGAATATATCCAAAGGAGACAAAACACACTCCAAAAGATATCTGCACCCCATCCCCATGTTTATAGCAACATCATTTACAATAGCCAAAAGGTAGAAACAACCTAAGGAGTCAAAGGTACAAACTTCCAGTTATAAGATATATGAGAAGTAGGGATATAATGTACAACATGACAACTAGAGCTAACATTGCTGTATGATATACAGGAAAGTTGTTAAGAGAGTAAGTCCTATGAGCCCTCATCACAAGGAGAAAACTTTTTTCCTTTTTTCTTTTCTTTTTATTGTATCTATATAAGAAGATAGATGTTAGTTGAACCTACTGTGGTAATCATTTCACAATATATGTAAATCAAGCCACCATGCTGTACAGCTTAAACTTATACAGTGATGTATGTCAAGTATCTCTCAGTGAAACTGGGGGAAAAATAAGGTAACAGCATCTACAAATGGAAATATACTTGGGGGTTCTTTAAAATAAATGCATTTTGTTGAGAAAAATATACATAAAGTTATCTGGGAAGAAACCAATAAATACAGATCCTAAGACTCGAGAAAACAAAAAGATGTTTTCACACACACACGGAAAGAAAGAAAAGCACTTTGGGGCTCAGGGAATGTGAGGGTTTGAGGCTGTTAGAGGGACAAATTCAGCCATAGCACAATGTCCTGGGCTCTTTTGTGCTAACTAGGAAACCTGGTCAGTTTTCTCTGGGGACTGTTCCAGACTGTAGTAGAAATTCACAGTTGTTAGTGTTCTATTCACATATAGATAAAATGTAATATGGCAAATTTGAACTTCTGGGTGCTAGAATGAGTTTGTGTCGGCCTGACCTGGAGAACGGGCAGTCTGTTTCTGTCTAGCTATGACATCTGATACTGGCAACTGAAAAAAAAAAAAGTTTGCATGAAATTTTAATCCCTAAAAGTTTTCTGCTGCTAGATTACAACTTTGCTTATATCTATGGTTATATGTTAAAATAGTATGGGGGCACCTGGGTGGCTCAGTCTGTTAAATGTCTGCCTTCAGCTCAGGTCATGATCCCAGTGTCCTGGGATCGAGCCCCACGTCGGGCTCCCTGCTCAGCGTGGAGCCTGCTTCTCCCTCTCCCGCTCCCCCTGCTTGTGTTCCCTCCCTCGCTGTGTCTCTTTCTGTCAAATAAATAAATAAAATCTTTGGGAAAAAAGTTTTTAAAAAAAAATAAAATAAAATAGTATATTCATTCGTGTAACACCTCTTTGAAATCTTCTTCCCAAAGGAAGACATTCCTGGCCATTCTAAAAAAAACTCAATAAATAATAAGTATTTGAAAATCACGATAACAAATGAACTCAATATCATTTGCCCACTAACCAGCCTTACTGTAATCTGTTGGTGTGTGACATTTGAACGAGGGGCCTATTTTGTAATGTATTCACTTCACAGGTTGGAGATTGTGATGTTCTTTTGGCACAGTAGCATATATCTCATCACACTTACAGCGCCAAGCCCATAGGCTCCAAGGTCTTGGGGTGTCACAGGGAGCAAGTCAAGGAGGTTTATTATTGGGTCCTGGGCTAAGGACTCAAGACTATAAGCAGGAGTTCATTTACCCATCCATTTCTTCGGTGGATATTTATTGAGCACTTCTTGTGCTCAACACGCTGTGAAGTGTGTAACGGATCACAGGGTTGAACGTAACATCAGGTTTACGTGTTTAAAGGATCACTCTAGTAGCATTGTGGAGGATGGAACATGGGGCGGGAGGAGCAAAGGCAGGAGATCAGGCCAGAGAAATTGCAGTGTTCAGGGGCAAGAGGCTGACGTGAGGTGAAGGCAACGGGATGGACCAGATGGAATAGGTTAGATCTAACATGGGTTAGGTCTAACCCCAAGGGTTATGATCCCCTTTAATAATCAAATGAATACCTATGGCCTCCTCTACAGAGAGAAAGTGCACGTGTGTGACCATGTCTGCAAGTACAGTGTCACAAGGCCTACACTTCTCTGTCCCCTTTAGGAAAGTGGGGCACAGGCCTGACCCTAGAGGTCTTCAGGGACACCTGTCCATGAGCCTGAGCTACTGGACTTCGAGAAGGGAGAGCACATGTCAAGCTGGGCTGATGAGGAGGCTCTATGGAAGAGGTGGAACCTGAGCTAGGACTTACAGGAAGAGGGGTAGTTTCAACAGGTCGGGGTGGGGAAGCCACTTCAGATGGCGTAAGGAGTCTCCAGGCTTTGGGCACTTTGTGGATCTTCATGAACTGTTTGGGGAGCCATAAAGCTTGAGTCTCAAGAGTGGCTGCTACTCAGGGACGATCTTAAAACTCCCCCTCTTATGTGATGGTGCATATGAAACCCTTAGCGTTTTGCCTGATACGTAGACCTCAGTCAGTATTAGTTCCTGTTATTATTAAGGCTATCAGAATACATAAAAGACTGTGATTTGTGCTAGTGTTTCCCCAGATTGATAGAGGGTTATTTGATAGTGATGATTTTCCGCTGTCAGCAGTCCAAGAAGTAGGAATGAAAGCCAGGTAAGAACAAGCCCTGAGCACTACTTTCCTATAGTTAGAAGCAGGACTGGAGGCAAACTTCAGGATTTGAGCTTTCACGTTATTTTCACAAGACTAGCAGTTCTCAAATGTGCCTGAGCTTGAGTGTCATCAGGGGAAATATTTGGGGGTTTGTTTTATCTCTAAGTGTAGAATCTAATCAAAGAATCAAAATAAGTAAGTATCTTGAAAATGGTGCTCAGGATTTTGAATTTTCTGCTTATATATATAGCTAATATTTATTGAGTATCTTCTGCGAACTAACATTGTCCTATGAGATTTTTTCTTTTATTTTTAACATAGAGTAAAATGGACTTTTTTTGTTCTAGGAATTTTAATATACATGTAGATTTATATAAGTACAATCACAATCACAGTTCAGTTTCATCACCCTAAATATTTCTTTTGTGCTGAATCCTTATAGTCACACCCTCTGTGTGTCCCTAACCTTGGTGACCAGTGAACTATTCTCCATCACTGTAGTTTACCTTCTCCAGACTTTTATATAAGTAGAATCATATAGTACCTAGCCTTTTGAAACTGGCCTCTTTCACTCTCTCAAAGCATAAAGTCTTTGAGATTTCTTCTTGTTGTCACAAGCATCAATAATTCTTTCGTTTTTTTGCTATGTAGTATTCTATTTGATATCCGTTTGAGTTTGATAAGTGGTAGTTTTTCAAATATAGCAATGTTGGAGTCTGAAACCGTATCAGTGAACTTTTCATACTGTGTTATGAGAAATACATTGACCTGTCTATACTTTGAATAGATCTTATAACTATTCATGATTCTGTAACATACTGCATTAGTCACTTGAAAAATATTGGTTTCCTGAGATAAACACATCTTTCAAATACTGATATATTTCCTTATAAAATATCCAAAATCACATCATTAATGTTAATATCAATCTCACCAGACAAGTCTTGCAAAGCTGTCAAGCTCACAGTGGTGCATGTTAGTTTTCCAAAATATTAATTTTTACCTGAAATCTTGAATTTCATTATTAGCCAAAAAAAAAAAAATAGTCAATTTCCCTTGACAATTCACTTCTGCTTTTTTTTTTTTTTTAGTCTGGCAGATTGCCAAGTCTGAAACTATAGTTTGTATGCCAGTCACTCTCTCAAATAAAAATGGTGTTCTAGGAAAAAAAGTGGCTATTTCAATCTGCAGCTTAATCACACAGAGGTTGTGGGGTTTTTTTGAAACAATCATGATACTACTGTATACAGAAAATGTGCTTTATGTGTACTTTCAATTTTGTCGCAGAGAATATTCAACAGATGTTATGGAAGGGTTGACTTCATGAAATTAAACACTTTTACTGCTTTTTAAAAGATAGTCTTATGATTAAGAAATTTCTGAACTGTGCGTCATAGCGGTAAAGACAAGGACTGCTGGTGAAGCTTGGTCCACTGCCTTTACTCCTCCAAGGCATCAGCAGATTTATCCACTGTTGTTCTTGCACCATTGGTGCAAAGGTCAGCAAGGTGAAAAAGGCACACACAAAAATATTTTAGGATTATGAAAATAGTTTTGACCTCGCAGACCCCCTGAGGGGTATCTCCTGACCCTTAGGGGTCTCCAGACCACACTTGGAGAACTGCCTGATAGATTATGCTGCATAGTGATTCAAAGAAGAATAAGATCATTATGGAATACAGGTCATGTGAGAAGGGGAAAAGAAAAGAGGATCAGGATGTTAAGGCATAAGAAGACATAGGTGAAGGGGAAGAACATTATTGACCATTAGAGGGGAGGAGGGTGTATCTTACACCCTAGAGATATTCAAAACAGAATCCTATTTACTCTCTTAAAACATTTACTATTACAAATGGCTGAAGGTAGAAAACCAGATCAAATAATTTCTTGATGTTCCTCCAAGTTCTAATACTATGATTTTGTAGTCCCAAAGGATTAGTGGCTTATTATATCTCTAAGTATAACTGTCTTTGTTTCAAACATTTTTTTCAGACTGGTTTTCAATATCTCTGAAAACACAATTTCATTCTAAATCAGTCTTCAGTTTTATATGGTTTCGTAGAGCCTTGCAAGATGCTGTTCTCAATAATTCGCAGGTTAGAATTGAATCAAATTCTTTGTCAGTGCTGCTAAGGGAGCTACATGCTGCTCACACACATGCCAAGGAAGAATGGGGACAGATAATCACTGACAGTTTAAGCCTTCTTCCCACATAAATGGAAAGCATCTCAGGCTATGAGAGCCCCTGATCACTGTTCTACACTGTGGCTCCTGAAATGGAAGGGTTTGTCCTTCACTGGGCTCACCAATGTGAGGGTTGGACAAGCTTGGCTATATTTCTCTATAAAGATAAGCAGGCTATACATGGATTTTTGCCTCCTCTCAAGCTTTGTATCTGAGGACTATATTATAGAATTAAAAGTATCAGAAATAAATTCTGAATGTTTAGAGACCACAGAAGTTCAATTTTGCTGTATTCATGTGTAACATAACACTTTTAGGGGATAAAATCTAAATTATATTTATATGATGGTAATTTCCAAGGGTCCATATCTACTTCAAGAAGAGACAATTTGTCCCTCGAAGTTTTAAACTAAGTTACAGTTGCAAACAAAGTTTGTCTTTCATTAAAAAAAATAACTACTGGAAATCAAGGTCTTAGGAATGAAACCGTAAATATTTGGAGAATTCTGCTCTCTTCTAGGTGTTTTGCCTCTAGAGAATATAACTAACTCATGGGGAAGATCGAAGAAGGGCAATTAAAAGTGAGTGAGGTGAGGGGTGCCTGGATGATTCAGTCGGTTGAGCGACCGACTCTTGATTTGGCTCAGGTCATGATCTCAGGGTCATGGGATCGAGCCCTGCATCGGGCTCCCCACTCAGCTGGGAGTCTGCGTGGGATTCTCTCTCTCCCCCTCTCCTTTTGCCCCTCCCCTCACACTCACTCTCTCTCTCAAATAAATAAGTAAACCTTTTTTAAAAAAGTGAGTGAGGTGATATTGAAGTGGCAATAGCAGGGCCCATTAAAAAGATTAGGATGTCATTCCTTAAGCTGGAAACCCAAAGGAATATAATTGAAAACTATAAAATGTTATAGCTTATGGATAGGACTGAACACACTTGTTCATCAAATCCCTGAAAAGTACCACAAAGGGAAATCTTTGGAGTTCTAAAGAGGCAAATAAAATATAATAAATAAAAAGAATCACTTTCCCATTCAGTAGTCACATTCTGGAAATCATTGCCACAGTAGGTGGTACAGACCTCTAAAAAAAAAGATTCAAAGAGGATTTAAGAAAATTCATGTTTAATAAAGCTGTAGTAAAAATATAATAATGTTTCCCTTAACTTACATCTTTTGATGGGTAAAATACATTCATAACTTTTAAACTAGAAATCAGAGAATTTTGAACTAAATAATCCATGCTCAAAAGAAAAAAATTTAAAATTTAAATTCAAATCAAGCTAACATTATTTTATATTTTTTCCTATTTCTGTTTAAATGGAACCTCATGAGTTCACTTGGTCTGTTCCACTGCTCACCTTGAGCTGTTTCAGAGAGGTGGTTGTCTACTCTTCCGTCATCTTTTTAGCAATATATTCTCCCACTTAGCAATTTGTTGATCTTTATTTTCAAATTGAACCTAAATGTCTTTCATTGTAATATCCCCCAGCTTTTTATTCTGATCAATCTCAAACTGCAAAAATAGTACAAGGAACATCCATATACCCCCCTCACCTAACCTGGCTAAATTTTAGCTTTGCCACACAAGTATTAGGTTTCTTACTCTCTAAAGTATATAGATTATGGATTTATGTTTCCTATATTTATGTCCATACATTTATATCATTAATATGCATATATATGTGTATATATCCTCATGCCAAACCATTTGAGAATTATTATGGCCATTAAGACTCTTCACCCCTAAATGCTTCAGCATGGATATTTTATGAACCAGAACATTCTCTACAAAATATCAGGGAGTATTGCTAGACCAGTCTCGATAGAGTACTGTTATATAACAGTCTACTCATATTTCCCCAGTTGTCCCAATAATACTGTTTTTGTCATTTCCTTCCTTTTTCACTAGAGGATCCAATCCAGGATTATATGCTGTGTTAGTCATCATATCTTTTTAGTTTTCCATAAATTAAACAGGTCTCCAGCTTTTTTTTTGTTGGTGCTACTGTTCTACATAATGTGGATTTTGAACTAAATAATCCATGCTCAAAAGAAAAAAATTAAAAATTTAAAATACTGAAAAGGCCAGTCTAGTTTTGCAGAATGTCCTCCATTTTGGATGTTTTTGATTGTTTCATCACGATTAGATTTAGATAAAGCATTTTTGACAGGATATCTACATAGGTAATGCTGTGTCCTCAGGAGACATAGAATGTCAGTGTGTATGCATTACTGGTGATGTTAAGGTAAAAGGAGTAGCTGCATGATTTTTCCATTTTAAAGTAACTTTTTTCCCCTTTTTAACTCAAATATAATCTGTACAGTGAGACTTTGAGATTGTGTGAATTTCCAGTTCTCCACTTTAACCTAGTGGTTTTAGTATCCATTGATGACTGTTACCTGATTTTGTTATTGCTATGTAGGTGTAAAATTCTGGTTTTCTATTTCTATCATTACTTTAAAACTTATTAGTTTTGCTGTTTCTTCTCCTTCTTCTTCCCTTAAAAAAGATATTTTTAGTGTCACTATGTACTTATGAATATACTTTTTCAGTTCATTATTATTATAATCTATTCTTTCCATTATCTGTTACTCTTCTCAATGTACCAAGTATTACCAGTGGGGGCCCTTCAGAGTTGGTGTCTGTTCCTTTTTGATGTGTCCTCATCAGTTTGAGCACATTTTCTATGGAACATCTAGATACTTCAGGCTTAACTTGTACTTTCCTGTCCAGAGAGGCCTCATTCCTTTTGGAATGAGGCCTAGTTCTAAAACTTAGATCTGGACACGAGGTTTGCTCATTGCTGTTGGAGCATCATTGCTTCTAGGCCCTTTCAAAGGATATTAGAGCACACACACACACGTACACATATATACACCAATATGTGTATAGTACTGTTATAGGTCTATAGTATAGTACTACTACCATCAACTTTATTCTAACACCATAGGGCCCTTCCACCCCTTCCCCCCCATTCCATACTTCCATTTCCCTTCTCCCAATGCTTGTACCCACAGTGGCAATATATTTACTTATTTTCTCAGGCCTGCAGTGTACACAAAATAGTTTCATGTCTGCTACACCAATACTGTGACCAACAACAAACTTATGGTGTCAAGTTCAAGATTTCCTACAATTCTTGCTTTTTTTTTTTTTAAGTATAGTTGACACACAATGTTACACTAGTTTTTCCTACAATTCTTTTTGTCCTCAGAATATATGTCTCTCTAGATATAGTCATATAGTCAGAATATTTTTAAAACAGCTTATAGAGGGCCCGCCTCCCACCTCGGAAGGAGGCGTGGGCATGGAGCCGGCTGGGGACGCCGAGCCCGGAGCTGGGGACGCTGAGCCCGGGGCTGGCGCAGCTGCCTAGGGCACCCCGTGGGCTCCGTGGGGGCACGGCCCGGTGCTGCGCGGATGGCCCTGCTCCCACGGCCCGCGTTCGCCCTCGTCCTCCTCCTCTTCCTGCCCGCCGCTCTCAGGTGCCAGGAGCAGCCCCAGACCACGGACTGGCGGGCCACCCTGAAGACCATACGGAACGGCGTTCACAAGATAGACACGTACCTGAACGCCGCCTTGGACCTCCTGGGAGGCGAGGATGGGCTCTGCCAGTATAAGTGCAATGACGGATCTAAGCCCTTCCCGCGTTATGGTTATAAACCCTCCCCGCCGAATGGATGTGGCTCTCCACTGTTTGGTGTTCACCTTAATATTGGCATCCCTTCCCTGACAAAGTGCTGCAACCAACACGACAGGTGCTATGAGACCTGTGGCAAAAGCAAGAACGACTGTGATGAGGAGTTCCAGTACTGCCTCTCTAAGATCTGCCAGGATGTGCAGAAGACACTAGGACTGGCTCAGCACGTTCAGGCCTGTGAAACCACAGTGGAGCTCTTGTTTGACAGCGTTATACATTTAGGCTGCAAACCATACCTGGACAACCAAGGAGCCGCATGTAGGTGTCGCTATGAAGAAAAAAGTGATCTTTAAAGATGATGCTGACAGTTGGTGACAGCAGATAAGGACAAAAGACTATAGCCTTTGACAAAGAACTACTGTTTTTACAGCATAAAGCTGCCTTATTTTTGTGAAAGGATTATTTTAAGACTTTATTTTGACATTAAAACTTCAAACTAAAGGAAAAAGTGGGGGAGGTGATCTTCCTGGACGTTGCTGCCTTAGTGTACCAAATTGTCTTGACCAATCTCAGAAAGAGGTGCATGTTAAGGGGAGAATATTTTAAAAGGAGGAGTCTGTAACTCAGTTTTCACAACTGTATTTACCAAAACAATGAAGTCAAATGTAAAATTGATTACAAGGTATGTTGAACATTATCTTATTTGGAAATACGGGAAAATCTTCACTTAGAAGTATATGTTTACTATAAAAATTTAAATATACATTTATTCCTGGAAAAAAAAAATAAAACAGCTTATATGTGGGGCGCCTGGGTGGCTAAGTCGTTAAGCGTCTGCCTTTGGCTCAGGTCATGATCCCAGGGTCCTGGGATCGAGCCCGCATCGGGCTCCCTGCTCCGCGAGGAACCTGCTTCTCCCTCTCCCACTCCCCTTGCTTGTGTTCCTTCTCTCACTCTCTCTCTGTCAAATAAATAAATGAAATCTTTTAAAAAAAAATTGAAAAAAAACAGCTTATATGTGAATTAATTCTCTTTTTTTTTCTTAACAGCTTAATATAGGTTTACATTTACTTGGCTTGTAATATAATTAAGAATTTATTTTCCATTATTGATTTAATCTACTTTTGAATATGTAAAAAAGTGTTGTTTTAAAATGCTAAGAAAACTAAACATTGACAAACTGTATGCAAAATTTGGTGCCATAGTCATCATCATATACAAGATCTGTTTAGAAACTAAGAGAGAGAAAGCATAAATGTTTTTCTTTCTTGTACTAATAATTTATATTTTTATTACTATGCCAAGTTCAGGATCAAGCATGGTGGTATAGAGCAGAAGTTAACAAATAGTCTCTGGAATTAGATTGCCTGAGGGCAAACCCTGGTCCCTACCCCACCCCACACTTACTGATTACAATTAGGTCAGTTTTATTATGCTTTTGCTGTCTTGTCCTCCTCATATATAAAATGAGGATACTGCAAAGTTTAATATAAAGCACTTAGTTCAGTGCCCGATGAGTAGTAAGTACAAAATAAGTATTACCTGTGATTTTTGAAGGTGCCAGTGGTGATGCTGGTGTTAAATTTGAAACAGTAATCCAGATATCCAAAGTTCCTAACACTACATTTAATGGCTTATTTTCTTGGCAACTGGATTTTTTTTGTGGGTTTTGTTGTTGTTTGTATTTTTTCTTTCTCTCAGTACTTTTGATACACAAGGGAAAGTTATGGCTTAGCTAAAAGTTCTGGCATTGAGAATGACCTTGTCCTTGTTTTGAAGCATCTGAAAAATAAAAATAAAAATTCCTCCTGTGAAACACCCGTCAGTTTGCTGCTGCTGGTCCTGGCGCAGGCTATCTATCGGGATGCCGAGCATTACAGCTGCTGTAATCACCAAAGCATCTGTCAGAAATCTCAGGGCTGAAAACTAGGTAGGAAAGTCTGTATTATACCTAATAATAACTTTGGAAATTTTCCTGAGATGCTTGCTGGCAACTCCGAGACTTGACAGGCACAGCATACTATAACTAAAGCAAGTATGTTGTTGCTACCGTGTGCTAGGGCACAAACCAAAATAATAGCTGGAAATCATTTGCTATGACTTCTTTATGTTTTTACTTGTCATACTCTTGGGTTACTGCCATGAGTAGCTAGATTTATTTATTTAGATGTCCTGTATTTTTAATCCACAAACAGCTTCTTATAAAACATAGATTCATATAAACTATTGATTCCACCAGGGAAGACTTCAGATAAGAGAAAAATGGTATCTGACGCTATTACTCTTCCATTGCACATGGGGATTGCTTTCAAGACGCAAAATTATGATACGTTTGCAATCACGTGGAGGGTTTGTGAAGAATATGTAATGAACATGAAAAGCACAGACTCCTGTCTGCATGCACCAGGGTTACCTGAGGATGGGACCAAAGAGTCAAAGAATGCTCCATAAATGTTCAAGGAACTGGGAAAAGTTTCCAGACAGAAAGATTCAAATGTTTCGATTAACCATTGGGAAAGAAAAG
Source organism: Neomonachus schauinslandi (assembly GCF_002201575.2). NCBI lineage: Eukaryota > Metazoa > Chordata > Mammalia > Carnivora > Phocidae > Neomonachus > Neomonachus schauinslandi. The sequence continues at coordinate 140,236,733 of NC_058405.1, read as the reverse complement.
ACTGAGTGGTGAGATGATGATTCTCTCAAGACAGGGAATTACCACGAAGTTTACATTTCAGGGTCGCTCACTTGTATGGGCCCTCCCAAGGCCCTGGGAGGCGCCTGAGCCGTGTGTCCAGGTGGTTGTATGCCTTTGTAATATTTGCTAAGTAAGGTATTTTAACCACAATTGGTTAGAACCACTGTTTCCTTCCACTAAAACTTCCCCCTCTCTCACTTTTCCTCATGTTGAGTGGAATTAGAGGTAGCTGTGTGCATGGAAGACAAAGGGTTCGAGGTATATTTACTTTGAGCATAGTTGGCTCTATATAGGGTCTGCAATTGCTTCTGTGTATAATTAAGTTATTGCCTGCCATCCCAATAAAGGAATGGCTTCTAGGTCCTATCACATACTTGGCCGATTCACCCAGCAGGGCCAGAGGCTATGTTGTGTTATTAACGTGTTCTGCAGGACAGCCATGGAAATATATAGGCAGTGGAGGAGAAATAATGATTGAAATGGACCAAAAGCTAACCTGTGTAAAATTTCCTTCAATCACTAGGCATTTAAACTCGTAACTGGATCATTGAGTTCTAATTGACCCTTAGTCACAACGCAAGTTCTCTTCTATCAAAACTATACTAGAAAACATACTGGTGTGCACAATTATAAATATGTTATCTATTTTTCCCTCTTTTGATGGGAATTGCTTAAGATAGGATTTATCAAAATTTCTGAGTAAGGCACAAAGCATAGTAGTGCTACAGATAAGTGTATCCGTTTGTTAAGTCAAGTTTTATGCATTATATCAAAAATTAAAAGAAAATCTGGTCAACCACACTAAAGGAAAGACTGGATTATCTTTCTGATCCCTCAATAGAACGATATCACAAAATCATTATATGAAAGGATGATCAAAGAGTACACAAACAAATGAAGGAATAATTTAATGAAAACATGTTATTTTTCATATTTTGTGATTTTTTAGCCTTTTTAAAGTGTAAAAAGCACTTGTATTTTGCATTTATATTTTTTGTCAACTAAATAAATATTCACTTTCTCATTTAATTTTATATTTGTAATTTCATATTCATTTTCTAAAAGAGAGCCCCCTCCCAATTGTTTACATTTCAGGTCCCACAAAACCTGGATCTGCCCCATCCTCTAATATAAAGTGTGTGTAGTCTTGTAGACACTCACTGATATGCTTGAGGTAATCAATAATGAGTTAGGATATGGTAAAGATTATGTTGTATACATTTAACTCGACAGATCCTGTAATAAGATGGCAGTTTTTGTTGTAAGAAATAGAAGTTCAGATGCTAGCTGCCAGTACTGTGTACTTCATCTGTAGTCTGTGAGTACTGAGAGTGTTCTGGTTGTGAATCTCCCATGAGTTGAGACAGAATCAGTTTAAGTAGTACGCAGAACAATTTCCCACCACAAGAAATCAGGCTCCTCAGGAACAAAAAAGTCTGTTTCTAGGACTGGGGCAGGAAATGTTCATGAGCTTGGAATATACCAGAAAGCAAGGAAGCTATCAAACCTACTAGAGTCATGTCAGATAGACACAGGAACCAATTTGAAAGAATAAAAAGAAACTGACTGAAATTTATTGAAATACATCAAGTATGTTAAAACTTGTGAGTGCATAATGATACCAAAAAGTAAAAACCAAAAACTTCCTTGATCCTAGGATACGAGGGCATAAACTCATTCTAAAAATTGGTTGATAAAGGTCAAGAAACAAAGATTTATCTTGCCTTTTCTGACAAACTGTAATTCAAGTTAACTAAAGAGTTGGTAAGAATAATGTCTGCTTTGTAAAAGAAATCCAGCCAATAATTGCAGAAGGAATGAAAAAACTAAGCCATCATTATTTTACAACCCCTTTTGAAGTAATCTAAGAAATGCTCATCAATGTCTGCCCAGACCATTTGGTGAGGAATCTTTAGAAGAGACGGGTTAGGGTGGGAACACCAAAACCCATTAATTACAAAAAAAAAAAAGAGAGAGAGAGACAACACATAGCAGATACATAATCCTATCCATGAAATGTATTTGCCAAAGAGTAGAACATAAATTTGTTCAAACCCCTAGATTTAACTATCAATTTTCAAGAAATACAGAAGAAAGAGGAACATGTTATCTGAAACCATGGAATCCAGTCAACAAAATCCAAAAGTTAAGACATTCTATAGGATAGATGATGGAATTTCTTCCACAAGTAAATGAGATGAGAAAAAAAAAAAGGAAGAGGGGAGGTGGTAAAATTATTAAAAAATTAAGCTAATAAACATTAATATCAATTAATATTTAAGAGACATTTTGCCCAAGTGTAATATGTGGACTTTGGTTCTTGATTTGAGCAAAGCAGCTTTTGTAAAAGGCTTTGAGGCAATTGAGGAAAACTGAATATAGACAGGGTATTAGATAATGTTAAGGAATCACTGATAATTTTAAAGTATAATAATAGTGGTGTTATAATGTTTTAAAATGAGCTTAGTATCTATTAGGAATACAAACTGATTATTTACAAATAAAATGATAAAATATCTGAGATTTGTTTAAAAATAATCTGGCTGGGAAAAAAATCTGGCTGGGGAGAAAAAAGTGTTTGGGGAGTAAAAATGAAATAAGGTTGGCTATATTTCGATAATTAGTAAGTCTGGATAAAGAAGACATGGATATTTATTATATTATTGTAACTACTTTTAGGTAACTGAAGGTTTTCTTAATGGTAGGCAAAAGTACATAGAAAATAAATGCGGGAAGCACATACTGAGAGATAGTATGTCTGTATTCTCACTATTATTTGTTTTTGAAAATGAAATAAATTGACTCATAGAAACATCCAATCATGACATTTGTGAGATCTTAAATATGAATGTTAGGGGTGCCTGGGTGGCTCAGTCAGTTAAGCGTCTGACTTTTGGTTTTGGCTCAGGTCATGATCTCATGGGTCCTGGGATCAAGCCCCGCATTGGGTTCCATGCTCAGCGGGGAGTTTGCTTGAAGATTCTCTCCCTCTGCCCCTCCCCCCACTCATGCACACTCTCTCACTCTCTCTCTCTAAAATAAATAAATCTTTTTTTAAATTTTATTTTATTATGTTAGTCACCATATTACATCATTAGTTTTTGATGTAATGTTCCATGATTCATTATTTGCGTATAATGCCCAGTGCTCCATGCAATACATGCCCTCCTTAATACCCATCACGGGGCTAATCCATACCCCCACCCCCCTCCCCTCTAAAACCCTCAGTTTGTTTCTCAGAGTCCATAGTCTCTCATGGTTCGTCTCCCCCTCAGATTTCTCCCCTTTCATTTTTCCCTTCCTACTCTCTTCTTTTTTTTTTTTTAACATGTAATGTATTATTTGTTTCAGAAGTATAGGTCTGTGATTCATCAGTCTTACACAATTCACAGCGCTCACCATAGAACATACCCTCCCCAATGTCCGTCACCCCGCACCCCCATCCCTCCCACCACCCACCACTCCAGCAACCCTGTTTGTTTCCTGAGATTAAGAGTCTCTTATGGTTTGTCTCCCTCTCTGGTTTCATCTTGTTTCATTTTTTCCTCCCTTCCCCTATGATCCTCTGTCTTCTTTCTCAGATTCCTCATATCAGTGAGATCATATGATACTTGTCTTTCTCTGATTGACTTATTTCGCTTAGCATAATACCCTCTAGTTCCAACCACATCATTGCAAATGGCAAGATTTTGTTTTTTGATGACTGCATAATATTCTATTGTATATATATACCACATCTTCTTTATCCATTCATCTGTTGATGGACATCTTGGCTCTTTCCATAGTTTGGCTCTTGTGGACATTGCTGCTATAAACATTGAGGTGCATGTACCCCTTCGGATCACTACATTTGTATCTTTGGGGTAAATACCCAGTAGTGCAATTGCTGGGTCATAGGGTAGCTCTAAAATAAATAAATCTTTAAAAAAATACATGACTGTGGGTGCCTGGGTGGCTCAGTTGGTTAAGCGACTGCCTTCGGCTCAGGTCATGGTCCCAGAGTCCTGGGATCGAGTCCCACATCGGACTCCCGGCTCAGCGGGGAGCCTGCTTCTCCCTCTGACCCTCTCCCTTCTCATGCTGTTTTTCTCTCTCTCTCTCTCTCTCAAATAAATAAATAAATAAAATCTTTAAAAAAAAATAAAATAAAAAAATACATGACTGTTATCACTAGTGGTGTGCTGGTAAATGACTCTCTGAAGAAGAAAGCCCTGATGTGTAGTGTTTGCCAGTTGGCATGGTCTAAATACTCCCACCGTGGCCGATTTCAAGCTACTGGTGTGACCTCAGCAAATGTGGAGTTGGGAAGAGGTATGCACCACCAGCTCTCATGAGTCTGTGCAGCCAGCCCTAGCCCACTACTGAGAAAGCTGACAAGAAGTGTTAGTTTCTGCAGATTCTCAGGCAGACCCCAACTCTAACATGCACTCTCTGTCCTTGATGAACTTACTTAGTTTTCCTGAGCCTAACTTTCCCCTCTGCAAAATGGAGATAGTAATTCCTACTACATTAAGATACAAGGCTTAAATGACATCATATGTGTCATAGATCTAGTCTGGTTCCAGTCACATAGTGAATGATCCTTCATGCTAATATCCTTTCTTCTCTCCAAGTTAAAATAGAAGAAAGAACTCTGGCTTTGGGATGGTCTCAAACTTTCAGAGGAAAGGAAGGAAGCTGATCATCTTTTTAGAGGGCTTTCTGCCCAGAATTTCTATAATTACTTAAAATTGCAGGTTTTAGGGACTGTCACAAACCTGCCAGAAGTTCATCAAGCTCTAATTTGGTTGGGTATTAATAGGTAGGCTGGAAAGTTAATGTGATATGATTGTGGCAAGAATGGAACCATCTGTTAAAGGTAGTGGTTTCTGTCCAATGTGATCTGGCACTGCAAATACACAGTTAGAATTAAGTGTTATCTTAGAGTTGACATGGTAAAAAAAACCTATAACTTAATATTTTCCTAAGGAATGTTAAAACTCAGCTAAGATGTTTTTGGCATGAATAAGCCAAAGGGTGATGTTGGCAAATTGGAAATGTTTCCATTCACAATTTTGATTGTTTGAGGAGTTATTAATAATAGTAGCATTGTACTTTCCAAATTCTTTATTTCAAGTTGGGTGATTAACCATGGCATCAGTTAATGAAAGAAGGGTTTTTTTTCCCTTTGTTTCCTGAACAATTTACTTTTTCTGTATAGAAATCTAAGATTAAGGTCATCACTGATTAGTCAATAATGATGCAGTTTTCAGAATTACTGAATTATATGCATATATAAAAATATCTTTTAAGTTCATTAAAACCAAGGCTAGAAAGAAAGGAAATTATAAGTCAAGCCTATATTTAGAATCTGGAGACACTAATACTAGAGGAATTTGACATTTGATTTACATGTGTGGGTTGATACGCTCCTACCGGGAATACAACTTGGGGATGTATTTTCTCCTCTCGAGAAGAGTTGCATGATTCAACTCTACATATTTTGGATTTCTGAGCAAATACTTAATGAGATAAGAAGCAGTATGCTATATCATCAATCTGAAGTTGGCCCAATCTCTTTTGATCTTTAAAAGAATAATTTTCTTTCAGAAAATTAAAGCATTTGCCCCTTGGAAATTTGAACTTCCTATATTTGTAAAGCAATGTTATTTATTACAAACTTAATTCAATGGGTCATAATAAGAACACTTTAAGAAATGAAATGGAACAAAATAAGTTAAAAATAGTGTGTCACAAATAAGATCAATAGTGTTTTGAAACTTACGTTTTAGTTTTGTGTATATATACATTCTAAACTATGAAGTAAAATTTATTTCTCACTGAGTCATGACAAAAAAAATTGAAAATTTTAAAGTGTTTTTTTTTAAACATTTTTTAAGATTATTTATTTATTTGAGAGAGTGCAGAAGCAGGGGGCAGGGGGGAGGGACAGAGGGAGAGGGAGAAGCAGACTCTCCACTGAGCAGGGAGCCCGATACAAGGCTCGATTCCAGGACTCTGGGATCATGACCTGAGCCGAAGGCAGACGCTTTACTGACTGAGCCACCCAGGAGTCCCTAAAGTGTTTTAAAATACACAATTAAAAAGTCCCTGAAGGGCGCCTGGGTGGCTCAGTTGGTTAAGCGACTGCCTTCGGCTCAGGTCATGATCCTGGAGTCCTGGGATCGAGTCCCGCATCGGGCTCCCTGCTCGGCAGGGAGTCTGCTTCTCCCTCTGACCCTCCTCCCTCTCATGCTCTCTGTCTCTCATTCTCTCTGTCTCAAATAAATAAATAAAATCTTTAAAAAAAAAAAAAAAGTCCCTGAAAATAAAATAACTCTCCCTTTTGTGGTATACATCAAAACGATATCTAGATTAAGAAATCTCCTTGAAATGTTGTTTTGGACAGAAGCATCCTAGATTTTGAGAAGATTGTGAGTCTTCCTAGGCCTCATTGGGGACAGCAGAAAGAGGGGAATTGTACTCTGGAGGGGACATAGTTGTGGAGATGTACCTTCTGTCTGTTTGAATTTCTTCCTTTCTTAAATAGAACAGATACTGGCTACTTGGCTTGCCTACGTATACACAAACATCTCAGTTATAGATTTCAAAACTTCAGGGCAGTTTTGCCTTATGTTCTCTTAACTGCTCACCTATGCTTTCTTAATTTCTTACCCATCACATGCCTCCCACATACAGTAGTATGTGCTTACCATTATTGTTAGTAATAATAAAACTATTATTATTAGCCATTACTGTTAGTAATGATCACAGCTGAAGTTTATGTAATATACTATTTGGCCACATTTGTCTATACTTTATATATTTATTCATATACTGTCTCCCACAAAGGATTTATTGCTGCTTATGATGTGAATAAAGAAGAAAATAATGGCTGAATTATAAATAAAAATAAAGAACCATAATATATATAAATATACACATTTAAAAAGACTTTCATACACCCATATCATATACATGTACACACGCCCTTATTCTGCTATGAATAAGTGTAATGGTTATGTTGGCAAATTGGAAATGTTTCCATTCACAGTTTTGATTGTTTGAGCAGTTATTAATAATAGTAGCATTGCACTTTCCAAATTCTTTGGAAATATAAAGATAAGTAAGATCAGGGGAAAAATACAAATAATCAAGCATTAAGTTCCTTCATAGTTCTTTCTTTGAGGCTCATTCTTGCATCTAAGCTACCCAGTAGGCCAAGTAAAGGGGAATATATATCAGTTACATAATTCTTTTTTTTTTACATTGGTTTATTTTTTTATTATGTTAATCAGCATACATTACATCATTAGTTTTTGATGTAGTGTTCCATGATTCATTGTTTGTGTATAACACCCAGTGCTCCATTTAGTACATGCCCTCTTTAATACCCATCACTAACCCATCCCCCCACCCTTCTCCCCTCTAGAACCCTCAGTTTGTTTCTCAGAGTCCATAGTCTCTCATGGTTCATCTCCCCCTCCAATTTCCCCCCTTCAGTCTTCCTTTCCTGCTATCTTCTTCTTCTTTTTTTTTTTTTTAACATATAATGTATTATTTGTTTCAGAGGTACAGGTCTGTGATTCAACAGTCTTACAAAATTCACAGCACTCACCATAGCACATACCCTCCCCCATGTCTATCACCCAGCCACCCCATCCCTCCCACCCCACCCCCCACTGCAGCAACCCTTAGTTTGTTTCCTAAGATTAAGAATTCCTCATATCAGTGAGGTCATATGATACATGTCTTTCTCTGATTGACTTACTTCGCTCAGCATAATACCCTCCAGTTCCATCCATGTCATTGCAAATGGCAAGATCTCATTCCTTTTGATGGCTGCATAATATTCCATTGTATATATATACCGTATCTTCTTTATCCATTCATCTGTCGATGGACATCTTGGCTCTTTCCACAGTTTGGCTATTGTGGACATTGCTGCTATAAACATCGGGTGCACATACCCCTTCAGATCACTACCATTTGTATCTTTGGGGTAAATACCCAGTAGTGCAATTGCTGGATCGTATGGTAGCTCTATTTTCAACTTTTTGAGGAACCTCCGTACTGTTTTCCAGAGTGGCTGCACCAGCTTGCATTCCACCGACAGTGTAGGAGGCTTCCCCTTTCTCCATATCCCTGCCAACATCTGTCATTTCCTGACTTGTTAATTTTAGCCATTCTGACTGGTGTGAGGTGGTGTCTCATTGAGGTTTTGATTTGGATTTCCCTAATACCGAGTCATGTTGAGCACTTTTTCATGTGTCTGTTGGCCATTTGGATGTCTTCTTTGGAAAAATGTCTGTTCATGTCTTCTGCCCAATCCTTGATTGGATCATTTGTTCTTTGGGTGTTGAGTTTGATAAGTTCTTTATAGATTTTGGATACTAGCCCTTTATCTGATATGTCATTTGCAAATATCTTCTCCCATTCTGTCGGCTGTCTTTTGGTTTTGTTGACTGTTTCTTTTACTGTGCAAAAGCTTTTTATCTTGATGAAGTCCCAATAGTTCATTTTTGCCCTTGCTTCCCTTGCCTTTGGCGATGTTTCTAGGAAGAAGTTGCTGTGGCTGAGGTCGAAAAGGTTGTTGCCTGTGTTCTCCTCTAGGATTTTGATGGGACTCCTGTCTCACATTTAGGTCTTTCAACCATTTTGAGTCTATTTTTGTGTGTGGTGTAAGGAAATGGTCCAGTTTCATTCTTCTGCGTGTGGCTGTCCAATTTTCCCAACACCATTTGTTGAAGAGACTGTCTTTTTTCCACTGGACATTCCTTCCTGCTTTGTTGAAGATTAGTTGACCATAGAGTTGAGGGTCCATTTCTGGGCTCTCTATTCTGTTCCACTGATCTATGTGTCTGTTTTTGTGCCAGTAGCATACTGTCCTGATGATTACAGCTTTGTAATAGAGCTTGAAGTCTGAAATTGTGATGCCGCCAGCTTTGCTTTTTTTTTCAACATTCCTCTGGCTATTTGGGGTCTTTTCTGGCTCCATACAAATTTTAGGATTATTTGTTCCATTTCTTTGAAAAAAGTTGATGGTATTTTGATAGGGATATCAGTTACATAATTCTTACTGTTAAAGAAGAGAGACACCCTCAGGAAAAGCAGAGGTTTCCTTGTATACATGAGAAATATGACTAAAAGGCATTTCTCACATGAAGTTTCATATGGGAGACAATCAGTGTCTGAAACTTGAAAATATCCATACGATCATTCCTGAAGAAACTGTGGTAATGGATTTTATTTCTGTTCTTTCTGTTACTCCTTCTTTGACCTGAAGGCTGAAGGCTTTCTGACAAAACCCAGTGAAAATAAACCTGTAAGGAGACAGAAAATTATGATCCAGCAAAGTAATCTTTTGCTTGTTCTAAACTATCACTTAGGACAGGTAGAAGAAATTGCTTAATCAATCATCCCCCAAATATCACCTACCTCAACCAGATTTTTAACTAAACTGGATGACAGGGAGTCTAAGATTACATCCCCTGGCTAGGGCCTAGATGGATAAGCATTCAGGATTGTTGGTGGGAAACAAATCCATCTGCTTTAGAAAACGTTATGATTAGATCAGGTCAATATTCTTTGGTGGAAATTGGCAACTTTACCAAGGTTCATATCTGATGAATCATTCCACCTCCACACCAACATTGGCTATTCTGTGACAAATATTTCAAAGACTTGAATCCATAGTATCATTCCAGAGCAGTTTCAAAATGTGTGGGAATAATTTTTGCTGTACTTTGCTTTGTTTTCTCTCTGTATCACTGTACCACTGCTAATCACCAGCTTTTGTTCACTCTAGTAGTACTCTTCTTATTTTGTCAGCCTTCGTGTATGTCAAGGGGTCCTATTAGTTTTCAAACAAAAGTTGACCAAGCTGTTTGCAGGTGAACTGAAAAGACAGAGCACCTGGTGTTTGGGGCACCAAACAGAATCATTAGAATGTTCAGGTATTGATGAGTTATCTACTTCATGTAGCAGTGGAAGAAGCACTTCCACAATTTGAAACTTCACAGGAAACATTATCCAAAGGAGAAATGGGCCACAGAATTGAGGATAACAAGGGAGCATCTGGACAGCTCTGAGACGAATCACTGTAAGAAGCCTGTGATTAAACACAGGTGATGGGATAGAGGGCTAGATGCACTGGGGCCTCAGATTAGGGTATGGTGGCAGCAGAATAGCAAATACCTAGAAGAGAAGGATAAAGGAAGGTATATAGGAATGATCAGATAAATTCTACTCCTAATTTACCCTGACAGATGAGAGGTGGGAGAGCAAGGAAGAGAGAATGAAAGAGAAGATCCTTGCGCTGGTTCTAGTAAACCTAAGGAGATTTCATCTTCAGGAAAGCATAAAAACAACTGCCATTCTATTATAAAATATGGTTGAAAACCCAGTTAGAAAGAAATAGAAGTTGGGGGGCCTGGGTGGCACAGTTGGTTAAATGTCCAACTCTTTGTTTCAGCTCAGGTGGTGATCTTAGGGTCGTAGGATCCAGTCCCGGGTTGGGCTCTGTGCTCAGCACGGAGTCTGCTTAAGTTTCTCTCTCCCTCTCACCCTGCCCCTCCCAGAACTTCCCCCCCCCCACCCCTGTGCCTGTGTGCTCGCACGCTCTCTCTCTAAAATGAATTAATAAATCTTAAAAAAAAAAAAAGGAAGGAAATAGAAGTTGTCTAATTTTGGAGGGGTTTAACAAACAACTGTTTTTTGAGAAATAAACTTTCTTACTATATTTTGTAATAATCAGGGGCTTTAGTTGCTTCTCGCAAAACTAACTGGCTGTTTGCAGCAGAAATTTGTTGAAAAGTCTTTGGGGAGCCCAGAAAAGTATCAAGAAGCTTGCTGAACCAGGTTTAGGACACTGGGAGAAGCTAGAAACAGAGCTGAGATTCAGGCCATGGAATCCATCATTTGGTAAGAGCAGAGCTGCTGGTGCCAATAAGCACTGGGCACCACAGCTGCATCCCACCACTGGACACATTGCTGGCCCCACCTGCTCCTGGAGATTGGGTGTAACTGCTAATCCTGCTATTGTCTCCAAAATGGCTTCTCTCCATTCCCGCCTTTTGACATCACTGTTCAAGATTTGGGTGTGGAGGGCGCAGAAGGGGGATGAGATATTTCTGACAGGCTGAGCCTAAGTTTTATGCTCTAACTTAGTGTGTCTGGGATGTTGTAACAGAAATAGCACAGACTGGGTGGCTTATAAACAACAGAAATTTCTTTCTCACAGTTGTGGAGGCTGAACATCTGAGATCGAGGTGCCAGCATGTAGGGTTCTTGTGAGAAGCCTCTTCTGGGTAGCAGACTGCTGTCTTCGCATTGTATCCTCACATGGTAGAGAGCAGAGAGAGGAAGCAAAGCTCTCTTGTGACCCTTAAAAGGGCTCTGTTCCATTCATGAGGATTCTACTCTCATGACCTCATCTGATCCTAATTACTTCCCAATGAGTTACCTGCTAATAACATCACTTTGGAAGATAGAGTTTTGGAAGGCATAAATATTCACCAAAACTAGAAAGATACAAATTCCTCAGGGAGATATAAGGCTCAGATTCTGGTCACCCCTTGTCCCCCAAAACAGGCAACTGCCCATTACACTTTTCTTTCAAAACTTCATTTATTCTTGAGTTCTCAGATGGTTTTTAAAGCTAAAATTTCAGGGCACCCTAGAAGAATCTACCTAATGAGTCTTAATTTTCAGTTCCAGATTATTTATTTATTTATTTATTTATTTATTTTAAGATTTTATTTATTTATTTGAGAGAGAGAGTGGGGGGGCAGAGAAAAGGGGAGAGAGAGAATCCTTAATAGATTCCACATTGAGCGAAGAGCCTGACACAGGGCTTGATCCCTCAACCCTGAGATCAGGACCTGAGCCAAAATCAAGAGTCAGACACTCAACCAACTAAGCCACCCAGATGCTCCATTCAGTTCCAGTTTAAAAGATCAAATTCAGAACCATTGTTTTTGGAGATCTAGTTAAGCCTATGCGTCACAACTTTTTGCTTTTGAGTGTCAGCATTTTAAGTTTTGACATCAAATTTATTCTGTTGTTGGTGCTTATATTTTAAACAGAATAATTGCAAATAAATCTAAATGTTTGGGATTTTACCATGTATATGCTCTCTGAAGTCTCCCAGAGAAGCCCCAATGATGATGGTAGTGTCCTTGCAGACACCAGCTATGTAGGTGTGTCCCTCTCTTCACCAGGAGCTTTGCCAGCCACCAAATCCCTGCTACAGCTGCTGTTCTTTCAGAGTGCAGGCCAGTCTTCTTTCTGTCTCTTGTTAGTTGACAATGCCAGTTACAGAGAATCGTGCCAGACCACACACCAGTGTGGCAGTTGTACAAGTGGGAAAATAGAAAGATTACCCCACTAGTTGTGATTAAAAATTCTTATTCTTATATATGGAGCTTAAAATGATACAAGGTTCTGAAAATGTAGAACAAGAACATAAATAACTTCTGTACGTTTCTAAAATATGGAGTTGGAACCAAAATAACTTTTATAACCATTCCTGGGAGGATGCCCTCCCAAGTCATTCTAGCCCACACTTAGAAAATAAGGTTTATTTTTAATTGTGGTACCTTTCTAAGTTATTCTAGGAAGATTTTCTTAGGGATTTTCCAGTGTCATTAGATGCCACAAAGTATATGTTGCAAAAAGCTAGATTTCTTCTGCATATCCTTGAAGATAAATTCAGGAAACTCCATGAGCTTATTGTTTACACCAGCCCAAGCTAGGCTGGAAGATGTCAGAATGATGATGCATCCGGTAATGATGATCCTGAACAAGTTTAGGAAATGGGCTGTTGTATTAAATTTTTATTAATAGTTGCACATCTTGAGATCTGATTCATTCCTACTCGTGGGTCTTTGAGTTCTTATAATTTGCAAAAATGCTCAGAACCATAATATTTTTTCATTTTATTTCAGCATATTTTGTATGAATAGAAAACAAGCACATAGATTTTTGATAAGCAAATGTTGGCTCAACTGATGAAGTGTAACGTGGAACTAGAACGTTACCTGTTAGTATAACAGTGGAGAAGCTAAAAATACCAATAATTGAGTACTTGCAGTCTTTCTCATGTATAATTTTATAGTTTAAGATTCAGAGAAGCTAAACTCTCATCATTTTGTCAGATTGAAAGTAACATTTATCATGAATCAAGTCTTCCTAACATTTTCATCAGTGGCCTAAAAGAAGATAGTAGTTTTCATTTTATTTCCAAAGTGATTCTTAGATGTTCAGGTTGCCCTGAAGAGTGAGATGGAGAGTATGAATTGGAGGTGATCCATTGTCTCCAAAACACAATCCCAAAGGGAACACTGAGAAGCAAAACCTTCCATGAAGGTTTTTTGCTGCCCTTTCCCTAGACCTGTTATACTCCATTCCTCTTCCTTGGAAGAAAGTAAAGGAAGGAAGGTGAGGAGAAAGGAAACTGACAGTAGTGTGATAGAACCAGCTTCACTGACTTGGGTGAGCCAACTGTGTGCACCTCTTTCCAAACTCACATTAAGTAATTTGTTGATACCTTAAAATCAGCCATGTTGGAAATATTTATATGGTAGAAATTGGTGATGTTACAAATCAAGGACTCCCTTTCCCCACCCCAGACAGTAGGTTGCTAAGATTTATTAGCATTCCATTGATGACCTACTGTTGAACAGAACATTGTATATCACAACCTTACCATTATTATCTCTTCCTGATTATAACTTGTCAGTATAGGTAAGACTTCTAAAGACCTTGACTATAATCTGCTTATCCAAACCTTTGTGTAGTAAAGATGCGTAGAGTTGGAATAATATGCTCTCTATTTAAGTTACTTGTGATGCATTTGTTTCCTGTGTAATTTTACCTTCTTAGATTTCTCAGTGTATTGTTAGTTTTCTCTTCACACTCCCCTCTTCTTTTTTTATCCCATTCTCTGTGATCCTTTCTTGATTACTTAGTCTTCTCAGTTTTTCTCTGACATTTTATGAAGAATATTCATATGTACACTGCCTGATTAGTATGCTCTAAGGCATCAAAGACTATTATAGACTCATTTCAGCAAACACTAATTGAACATATCCTTTGCCTAAGACATCATGCCAGAGAAAATAAGGCACTGTACCTAGTCTCAAGCAACATAAAATCTAGGGAGAAAACCAGACATGTACGCAAAAGGAATGATGTTGAGCCTAATGCAAAAGATCATATTAGAAGAAGTAAAAAAGAATGCAAGCTGGACCACAGAGACCAGAGGTTATTTCTGACTGCAGAAATTAGAGAAGGTTTCATCTCAACTAAGTCTTACAGAATTGGTATGCATATTAAAGTTCAACTCTATTTATAGTTTTTATGAATAGATGACTATAAAGTTCCCATTAAAGTAGTTTGAGTTAACTCATATTGCTTACTGATATGCCAAAATTAGCTTATCATGATGGAAGTCAGGAAAACTTAACAAAAAATAAGATTTTAGCATCATAAATATATGGAATTGCTGCTAGATTTCACAGATGCCAGTGCAGAAGGTACATTCTGCTCATCTTTGTACACTTCATAGTTTATACTCAGAGCACTGTTTATAAAAGGTCCTTAATAAAAACTTCCAATTAATGAGGACCAATTATGGTTCAGGCACTTTTACATATATGATATCATCAAAGATGAAAACTAGAAAACAAGGAAATCAATTTTTTCAGGCTATTGCAGTAGGGAGAGCACCCCAGATCCAAAGATCAGAGTGTGTCTTTACAGAGTGGTTTTGCTTTAGTCTTTTACAGGAAGGAGTAGACAAGTTACAGGTAGGAGGATTTACAGTTGGGATTTTGCATCCAGGGAAAATATCGGTTGGTTGGGTGAACAAGAAATGTTTATCTCTGTGTCTGGCTAGTTTCAAGGGGAAAACACTTCTAATCTTTGCTAATCACTCATGAGACACAGAACAAGAAGTTGACTAGTCAGTATCTAAACTTTACAGTTACCCTGAAATACAGTCCTATCAGGATTTTTTTTAATTTCTTTTTAAAAAATCAGAAAGTAATATTCCGAGAGGTCGAGAGACTTGCCAAGGCCACATAGCTAGTAAATAACAGAATTGGAATTTTATCCATATATTTCTGGCTCCAATATCTTTTCATTATGTCATAACATGTCACATTGTACTGAGTGAATGTTTAATAATAATTTTTAAGGTTAATGGAACTTTTGTTTATTTTCTATGTGTATATTTTCATACACATTACCTAGTTTGGAGAGAATTGTGTTCAAAGAACCAAGTCTAATGTTTAGAATTGGCAGAAATCTGTTTGCAGGCTGTTTTGTTTTTTTTTAAGATTTTATTTATTTTTTTGAGAGCCAGAGAGAGAGAGCAGGCACAAGAGGACACGAGGTGGAGGGCAGAGGGAGAAGGGGCAGAGTGAGAGGGAGAAGCAGACTCCCTCCCTGCTGAGGGGGGAGCCCAACACGGGGCTTGATCCCAGGACCCTGAGATCATGACCTAAGCCAAAGGCAGATGCCTAGCTAACTGAGCCACCCAGGTGTCCCTGTAGGCTGGTTTGTAATAAGAGTGTGCCTCCTTCCCTATAAATAAATCTACCTTTCAAGTGAACAAGTAGAGAAAAATTTGGAATTGTATCCTAGTGTCTTAATAGTTAGTGATTGTTCTTGCTATAAATCAATACGGTATCATTATTGCTATTTCACCTGTGTTCTGTGGGGCTGTAGAGGTTTGCAGGAGGTGCTTTGAGATCCTCCGAGGGGTTCTTTGCTGGGTTGGGGGACAGGACAGAAATCAGGCAGAACTTGGTTACCGAGCTTCTGCCAGAACTTTTGGATATACATGTTGAACATCAAAGTAGAAAAGGGGTCACTAAAGAAGGTAGAAAAGAGTGAAAACCATTGATCTAATAGAATAAATCATCTCTGGGTGCCTGGGTGGCTCAGTCGTTAAGCGTCTGCCTTCGGCTCAGGTCATGATCCCAGGGTCCTGGGATCGAGCCCCACATCGGGCTCCCTGCTCGGCGGGAAGCCTGCTTCTCCCTCTCCCACTCCCCCTGCTTGTGTTCCTGCTCTCGCTGTCTCTCTCTCTGTCAAATAAATAAATAAAATCTTTAAAAAAAAAAAGAATAAATCATCTCCATAGAACAAATGCTGAATATGTTTTGCTCCTGGAAACCTGTGAGTCCCTGAGTTTATTGGATTTGCCAGCTTTGTGGGGACCCTTACTGTGCTTTTGATATTCACAGCAATGCAATGTTAAGATGCACCTGAAAATTTCATCCACACAGCAGGGGAATCTAACCTGGCTGGTCTGAATCATTTGGCATCTATTCCACACTCAAATTATTGTGGTAGTTATAGGTATGAGGTGATAATTTGTGGTTGAGTTTTGTTCTGGGGTCCTGGTTATCCAGTTCTTTTTTTTTTAAATTATGTTTTACTTTTATAATATTGTGTTAGTGAACAGACCAGGTGCTATTTCACAGTAGTTGTGTAATACATTCTCTGATCACTGAAGCAAAAATTAAGCACAAAACAAACCCCACTAACCTGGCTGGGCTACCTACCTAAGCATGGTAATTGTGTCTGCTCTAAGTGAAAGGGAAGAATGAGCAGGTTACAATTAGGCTCTGGGGGCCACTGAAGCCAAGATATGTATGGGTGCTTTGTCATTGCTGGCCCTGGGAGTATGGACTTTTTAGAGGCAAGAGAGTCAAGTCCAGTGCTTTCCTCCTTTTTCTTGGTCTCTCATTCAGGGATAACCTTGCTGTATCCCACCCCATGCATCATTTGCAGAAAAGCTCAGACAGTAAAAGGAGATATTATCATTAGTTTTTATTCCCTGTATCTCCCAGTTTTAGGGAAGCGTGTTGTGGTCAGAAGATAGCAAAATTAAAAATAGGAAAACAAATCAGAGGCTCCTGGGTGACTCATTCAGTTAAGCATCTGCCTTCTGCTCAGGTCATGATCTCAGGGTCCTGGGATCCAGCCCGAGGTTGGGCTCCACTCTCAGCGGGGAGTCTGATTCTCCCTCTCCCTGTGCCCCTCCCCCTCCTTGTGCTCTGTCTCTCAGTCTCTCTCTCAAATAAATAAAATCTTTAAAAAAAATGACAAATCAGCCAGAAGATGCTTGAAAATAATAGAAAATGAAATATAGGAACTATGAACTGTATTTACCCACTGGAAAGCAAAACAGGTGAATTATCTGTGAGTCAAAATTTCTAAAGAAAGACATTATGGAGGCATTAAATCTTAGGAAACTGTTTTCAAAGCAGTTATGGATGTGATAGACAGGGGATGGAGTGACGTTCAGGGCAGAGGAACTGAAAGTGCACCAGCTTAGAGTGCAGATGTGCCTCAGGGGCCATGGGAAGGTCAGCTGAGTGAGAAGTAGGCAAAGATACGAGACTCACATCTATAGAGCTAAATTTTACATTTTGGTGTTAAAATTGTAATCATCAGTAAATGGGTGATGAGTCTTTCTAAGGCAAGGGTTAGAAATTTCTTTGGTCCTTCTTGATAAGTGTCTTTGAAATATACTGATCATGGAAGCGGTCATTTTCTCAGGCTGAAATTGGCAAATCTGAGTACTATTCAATGAGTGGGAGGAAGAAAAGAGAGAAATGGAGTATGACTAGAAAGTTCCTAGCACAGCTAGTACTAACTCTCCTCCCCTCTTAGGAGGACCAAGTTCTCAACATTCTTATGGATCGATTCTCTTAAGGAGTAGTTCTCAGAGTGAAGTTCCTGAGCTAAAAGTGTCAGCATCACCCAGGAACTTGTTAGAAATGGCAATTTTCAGACCCCATCCTAGGCCTACTAAATCAGAAACTGAGGTGGGACCAGTAACCCATGTTTTAATAAGCCCCTGTCTTAGTCCATTTGGGCTGCTATAACAGAAATACCATAACCTGGGTGGCTTATAAACAACAGAAATTTATTTCTCTCAGTTTTAGAGGCTGGGAAGTCCCAGATCACTGGGACTGGTGTCTGGTGGGGACCCACTTCCTCATAGACTGACCTCACAAGACAGAAGGGACTTGGGAGCTCTGTGAGGTCTCATTAATAAGGGCATTAATCCCATTCATGAAGGCTCCACCCTCATGACCTAATCACCTCCCCAAAGTCCCACCTCCTAATACTATCACCTGAGGGGCTAGGATTTCAAAATACGAATTTGTGGGGGACACAACATTTGATCTATAGCAACCCCCCAGGTGATTCTCATGCATACTAAAATCTGAAAACCACTGCCTTAAAGTATTTGTTTTCAATATAAAAGTGCTTCAGAAAGTAGAAAGTTGATCAGTTTCTCTCCTAAACTCCTTTCCTCAATGTTTTACAAGTGTCTGATTTAATCTGGTAGGAAAAAAGGTCACAATCAGGTGCTAAGCCTTTGACACATATGAATCTGTCTTTGAAAAAGGGAAGTGTAGCTCAGTTCTGGACCTACCAGGTAGCAGCTGCAAGCGAGACTGCATCGGCCATAGCATCCATCCCTGCCCTTGATGCACAAACCCAGGAATGTTTTTTTTTTTAAATTAGTTCTTAATCTGAGATTCAGAAATGTTCTACCTCACAGACGGAGCTTCAGAAACCCAAACCATCAAATTATGTCAAGGTGGAAAAAAAATAGCTAGTAATGCTGAACTTTAATCCTAAGAGAATTTGGCAAAAATTTATTAAATGCACAGTAATAACCAACAGTTGCAACTTTTGGAAGTCAAATAAATATGGTGTCTGTTACCTAACAGACACCAAACTGAAAGGAGAAAAATGGAAGCATGAAGGCAGTGGGCATTGGGTGGAAAATGAGCTAAGAAGAGGTTTTTTGTCAAGAGGAAGGAGAGTGAGAATCATGGCAATGGACCAGAGTCAGATGAGAGAATGCAAGTCCAGGATGATGCAGAAGAGTTACTATCCATGAAGAGGGACATCTTCCACTTAGAGCCATGGCCAGGTGTTTTGGTTTTGTTGTTGTTGTTGTTTGAGCATTATAAGAAGAATGGATGGATTGATTAATATATGACTCATAGAAAATAGAGTTAAGAATAGCCATAAAACCTAGCACCATAAATAATCAGAAAACATAGATATCCTTATACTGCTAACATCTAACATTGGAATTCCCATTATGTACTAAGCACTATACTAAGTACTTATAGGATTCTCACAACAACCCTGTGAAATAGATTCTGTTATTACTACCTCTGCTTGAGAGATGAGGAAACTGAGGTTTGGGGGAGGAGATTTACATAGCTCATAAGTGCCTCTAGGATCAGGACCCAGCCAGTCTTATGCTAGAATCTGAGCTTTGCACCCCTCTGATATAAATAATGTCACAAAAATAGATCAGCCCCTCAAGTTCCCAGGGCTCCAAGATGATTTGATGCTATTCTGTCCACTTTTATTCTTCTGAAATAATTGCCTTATTGTTATTTTCTGATTATAAAAGTAATGTATGATCATTGCACCCAACTCAAAAAAAAAATGCAAAAAGTATACAGAAAGTAAAGATCATTCTCAGTCCCATTGCCCAGAGATAACTGGTGTTAACATAAGCTATACTTTATTCTATGGTGATCATACTTGGTGTCTCAGAACTGTCTGGTGTGCCCTTAAAGAGGCAATCAGCCCTGACTCAGACACTCTGATTCACTAGGTCTGGGTGGGGCCAAGGCTTATGTATTTTTAATAAGTACTTCTCCTGTGGTACTATATATAGTTCAAACCCAGTTCTAAAAATGCTGTTCTATACCTTAGATTTTCAAATACTCTGATGTAGAACATCTTCTTTCAGTTTATCTCTGCATTCTTGAGAACCTTGATATTTCTCATCAATACTATCAGACAGGAAGATAATAGAGAAGTTGGTTCTCACACTTTAGCATGCTTTGTAATCACCTGGAGGACTTAAATGTTAAAACAGACTACAGAGTTTCTGATTTAAAGGGCCTGGGATGGGGCCTCTATTAGTCAGGATCCTCCAGAGAAGCAGAACCAATAGTATTTATAAAGAAAGAGATATATATGAAGAGATTTATAATAGGAATTGGCTCACATGGTTACAGAGGCTGAGAAGTACCATGATCTGCTACCTGCAAGCTGGAGAACTAGGAAAGCCAGTGATACAATTCAGTCCAAGTCTGAAGGCCCAAGACCCAGGAGCTCTGATGTCCAAGGAAAAAAGATGGACATCCCAGCTCAAGGAGAGAGAATTCGCCCTTCTTCCATTTTTTGTTCTGTGTGGGTCCTCAATAGATTAGATTATGCCCCCTACACTGGTGAGAGCAGATCTTCTTTACTAACAGTCTACTGATTCAAATGCTGATCTCTTCCAGAAACATTCTCACAGATACACCCAGAAATAATTTTTACCAGCTAACTGGGCTGGTGAACCATCACGGAGCACAATAATTTGCATTTCTAATAAGTTGATGGGTGATGCCAGAGCAACCGGTATAGGGACCACACTTTGAAAACTGCTGTAAGTCTTCCAAATGAGATTTCCTGGTAGGAACTAGTCTTGCTGTCTTTGAAAATTCCTTAAAATTTAAGGGCAAGAGCCTGACCTTGATGCAATCATTTAGAAACAATTCAGTGACAGATAGTAGCATGGTTAATATCACCTCTCCATCAGGAACTCCATATGTAAAAACTCTGTTCAGCTGTTTCCGTGTCCCTATGACAACAGTAAAAGTGTAACAAGAAAAGAATAGCTACTGATGTTGTCAGCAAAAAAAAAAAAAACCTTTAATCTCCAAATGGTTGTTGGTAGCAATGGAAGGGACAGCAGGACAAGGTCAGTTACATCCAATAATAGGCATAACACCTATCACAGAAGTCTAACGTGTGACATTTCTTAAGTAGGACAAATACCAGAAGAGGATGTTGATGCTACTGGCAGTTTTTATGAATTATACATGATGCACTATTTTAAAATTCAGCAGAAAACTGCCATTTACCCTCCACAGTAAAAGGTATATGGAAAGTGAAGTGCTGGGTGAGTAAATATAAGATGCTACCAATATAATGGATCGTAAGCACACTTCTCTTTGTTCCCTAGCCCCCAACAGAAGACAACCAGGCTTTTGAAAGGAAGGTTGGCCTGTGAAAATCTTCCTGAACTTGATACCTCGTACTATCCATCTATGCTTCCAAACCAAAAACTGGTTCCTAAAATGTAACTCTTAACATTTCATTGGCTTTTGGCTTTAACCCCTTGATGCTGGGGTAATAGAACTGTATAGCTACCTTTGGTATTCAACATTGTCTTAATCTGTTTGGGCTGCTATAACAGAATACCATAGACTGTGTGGCTTATAACAGAAATTGATTTCTCACAGTTCTGGGGACTGGGAAGTCCAAGATCAAAGCACCAAGAGATTTGGTTTCTGGTGAGGGCCTTGCTTCCTAGACAGCTGTCTTTTTGTGTAACCTCACAGGGTGGAAGGAGCAAGGGATCTCTCTGGGGTCCGTGTATAAGGGCACTAATCCTATTCATGAGGGCTCCACCCTCATGACCTAATCAGGTCCCTAAGGCCCAACATCCTAATACCATTACTTTGGGGGTTAGGGCATCAACATATGCATTCTGGAGAGGAAGGGACATAAACATCCAGTCCATTGCAAATGTTTATGTCAGTCACCAGAAATACAGAAAACCCACTGCCAGACAATGCAGTTTACCCTAGAATTTTGAAAGCTAAAATTAGAGTTTTTTACCATGACTAGAGATGACTAAAGTCATCTAAGGGAATTTATTCATTTATTATTCAGTCAACAAATATCTGTTGTGACTTTCCCACCTTCCAGGCATCGTTGTAAACTCAAAGGCTAGAACAGTAAAAACTCTCTATATAGAAAGAGAGACAAAGTCTTGACCCTTCAAGGAGCTTACCTTGTAGTGGTGATGAGTTTTGTCTTATTTTATGTCTTCTAGAACCTTGCTATGTAAAGGATCAACAATGTGGATGTCACTTGGGAAGTTGTTAGAAATGCAGCATCTCAGGATCCATCCCAGATCTCCTGACACAGAATCTGTATTTTATTTTACAAAATCCCCAAGTGATTTGTATCCACATTACATTTTGAGAATCACTGCTCTAAAAAACAGAGCCTGAGGCAAAGATTAAAGTTCTGATTTTATTTGAGAGTGTGAGTGCAGGACAGTATGAACACAGAAAGAAGGGTTAGTCAGGCAAGCGAAGCTGCAGAGCAATGAGATACAGTGCTGGCGACTTTGTCAAAATTAATCTGGAAAGGGCACAGCACCTCAGCCAGCAGGTGTGTTTGCTAGGTCTGGGGAACTGCTTCTGCAGACAGTTTGTGAGGAAGATTCCCCCCAGGCTCCCTCCTGACTCCTGCGTTCTGCTGACTGAGGTCCGCACCACTGGGAGGTGCCACCCCTCCACTTTCTGATTTGGGTACTGTAACTCAGAAGTGCAGGGGTGGGTGTAGACCAAGACAGGGCAAAAAAAGAGAGCAGTTAAGGGCTTCTGTGAAGGCACACAAAGTTCCAAACAATGTATATGGAAAAGTCCATCCAGTAAATCAGTAGAAGTGACTAGAAATGGCATTTATTTGTCAATCACCGGAAACACAAACCCCTCTGCCAGACAAGGTGTATTTTAAGCATGCTTCTATTAGGTACTCAAAATCCTTGATATGTGGGAAAAGGCTTTCTTATATTAAAGATGTAAGATATACCATTTCAACAGATATGGAGTCAGAAACAAAATAACATCATATGAGGACCTCTTAAAATATGCAATGTGGAAAACAAATCACTAAACAATTATGTACCCTGTATGAAAAGAAAATACTATTCCCTCGTGCTACCAAATATAAAATGTTTTTTGGATTCAGTTAAAAGGTGTGTGTAGGCATAGTGACATTTTACAATTTTAAATTGGAAATATAGTCTGAGAAATTCCCTCCAGAAACCACTTTGACAAAGATAGTATTTATAAGCAGGCAAGAATGTTTCCTCCTAAACAAACTTGCTGTTTTCCTTTGCAACAAATTAAAATCTTTATAGAATAAGCCCTATAACATAGTTATGAATACTTACAATATGCAAAAGTATTGACTTTGGAAAAGCCTCCCCACATATTAAGGCCTACTGGTATATCACTTGCATTTGAATGGATATGATGAGCAGAATTTAATAAAGTTTACCAACATAAATATTTTTAAATTGTAGGAAGCGCTGATGGAAGTTCCAAGTTCCAACTGCAGTCTTCTCTTGCCAGTTAACTCAGAAGTTCCAGATAATATATGACCATTCTTTTAATGAGATAGAATTATTTTTATTATTATTTCTTTTTAGTTCCATACCTTCTTGAGATCACTCCTTTTTTTTCTAATCATCACTAGCCCTTTCTTAGGATCCACTTTTGAAAATATATTTACATTGGGCGCCTGGGTGGTTCAGTCGGTTAAGCGACTGCCTTCGGCTCAGGTCATGATCCTGGAGTCCCAGGATCGAGTCCCACATCGGGCTCCCTGCTCAGCGGGGAGCCTGCTTCTCCCTCTGACCCTCCTCCCTCTCATGCTCTCTGTCTCTCATTCTCTCTCTCACAAATAAATAAAATCTTAAAAAAAAAAATTAAAAAAAAAAAAAGAAAGAAAATATATTCACATCATCTTTTATAGTCTGTCCTATACTTTTAGGGCTTGGGGCTTTTTTTTTAAACTTTTGGCAATTTTTCCAGTTGGCTTTTAAACTTATTGAGGGCAGAGTCTCTGTGAGCTCACTCTGATATTTCCCACAGAGCCAATCCTTAGAGAAGGCTTTTGATAAAAGTGTTCTAAATGGACTCAGCTTTAAAACTGATCACAAATTACCACAGAGGCATTTTCTGAAGGGAGACTTGCATTCAACTTCTGATAAATATCAATGTCTATCATAGCCTTTTTTTTTTTTTCTTTCCCATAAAATGAGACTTACTATACTCTGTGTGGAAAGGGAACATGGAGGAAGTACCAGACTAGGAAGAACTGAACTTTCATCACAGCTCCATTGGTGACTAATCCTGCGAGCTTTTCTAAGTAACCAAATGCTGTCAATCTGCCTTTAATAAGGGTCAACTGGAGGTACTATTTACTTGGCTTGCTTCATGGAATTGCAGCTACAGTCACATGAAGTCATTCATGTATGAGGTAGCACTCTGAGTTCTATAAATTACCATAAAAATGCACATACGATGCTGTCCCTTCACCATAATACCCTGAATGTTATAATGTTGTTTGAAGGTCCTTGGCCATTGCATTGTTGTTGGGATTGAAAATAATTTCTTTTGGGGTGCCTGGATGGCTCAGTCTTTAAGCGTCTGCCTTCAGCTCAGGTCATGATCCCAGGGTCCTGGGATCAAGCCCCGCATTGGGCTCCCTGCTCGGCGGGAAGCCTGCTTCTCCCTCTCCCACGCCCTCTGCTTGTGTTCCGTCTCTTGCTGTCTCTCTCAAATAAATAAATAAAATCTTTAAAAAAAGAAAAAAGAAAATAATTTCTTTTGAAAAATTGAACTTAGAAACCCTATTTTAAAGATCTAAGCTTTCCCAATGCTTGTACTCTGAACTAGACCCCAGTATAACCAAACTATTATTTGGGGCTGCCTTGGAAGACTGTAGTAACACCAGCTAACATATATTGAGTGTGTCTACTTTGCTAAGCACTAGGCACACTGTCTCATTTAATCCTCGATACTTTCCTATAAAGGCAGGCAGTGTTATTATCCTCGCTTTGTAGGTGAGAAAATTGGGGCTTAGATAGGGTAATGTGTCTAAGGCCCTACAGATCAAAAGGGGCAGAGCCAGACTTGAATCCACATTTGTCTTACTCCAGCACCAATGCTCATTTCTTCTTTTCTGCCCTGGCTTTACAATTAGCTAAAGCCAGATCTGTTTCCTAGCAATCCAAACCCATGAGGAAGAAAGTTAAATAGTAAGAATCAGATTGTTTAATCTCAAATTGGTTTGAAGATGCCTGTGGAATCACATTGATCTTTCGAGGTAGTTAAGGAAAATTTTAGCATCTTTGAACATGAAGAATTTTTAAAATACTAATCAACAAAAACTAAATATCAGGATACATTTATTTAATGAGTTATTAAAGAAATTTAATGAGTTACAACATGTTTTTTAGCAATGCGTGAATTTTCCAAATAGGTAATTTATGTTATAATGTCAGGATTTCGTTCTCTAACATTTGAATCATGATAACTTCCACTTAAAAAAACAATAATATTCTAGTTGCAAAATCATTCTGGTTTTTCAGACTTTGTTGGCAATATGTATGATGTTTTCTCTTGAAAAATTGCAGGGTAGTTACAATTACAGAAGGCAAAAAACAGTAATTTATAACTCGATGAACTAGTAGAGAAACAAACTCTGACATAATATTCAAAGTGCGGTTCCAATTTGGCAGTCTTAGTGATTTGCTGAGTAGAATGTTCGTAATTATTGTAACAGTTTTTTTTAAAATGGAAAGCCTGCATGTTGTATTTTGATTAATGAAACTCTGAATCTATAATTGTTCAATGTCTTAAAAGTAAGCTCACAAAAACAGCCTGATCCCAATTACACATTTTAATAGTGGGCAGTTTCAAGTATTGCATAAATATCTTCTCGGGGTATTTTCTAATGAAGTCTCACACAGTTTATAGAATAAAATAACCACTTTTAGAGTGAGTCTAAACAGTACACCAGTGGTCAGTAATCCTGAATATCCTAATATACCACACTTGTTATATTCCCCCTTTTTTTTGTAGAACCTACTGTAGAGAGACCTTCAATTTCATTTGATGCTACCAATTTTTCATACATCTCCCATCATTGTAAGGAGAATTGAGGGTTAGTCACTAAGTAGTAAAAGTGCAGTCATTTTGATCCTGCCCTTGAAATCTCTTTCTGGTTGACTCTTTGGATATTGTCATCGTAAAAGGTTCAGCAGATCATAGTTCTTTTTTTTTTTTTTTAAAGATTTTATTTATTTATTTGACAGAGAGAGACAGCGAGAGAGGGAACACAAGCAGGGGGAGTGGGAGAGGGAGAAGCAGGCTTCCCACTGAGCAGGGAGCCCGATGCAGGGCTCGATCCCAGGACCCTGGGACCATGACCTGAGCCGAAGGCAGACGCTTAACGACTGAGCCACCCAGGTGCCCCCAGATCATAGTTCTAAATGGAGAAATAGATAATAGAAAAGCAAATCGTCCTAATGGCATATTTGGGGGAAAAGATGTTTAAAAACTTAAACCTTTACTCTTGGTCATGACATTTTAGTGTAACAATACCTCTGGCTCTGTTAATTTTAAGGGACCTTATAGCTATTGACCCCAAGGATATTTGTAATGAGTGTATTATAATTAATACAGAATTTTAAGTAACTCAGAAACATGCACATGTATCATAGCTGTGTCTTAATTTCAAGTGGCAAATGTGAGTTTGAAAGTAAAAGAATCTTCAAGTAACTTGAGCACAAGGTAAAATTAGTTTTTTATATCAGGTTCTATTTTTTACATACCAGAACTATTAAAAAAATAGAATCACCAACACAAAACTGCAAAATTATTATCATGCTTAGATTTAGAAACTTTATATACTAGTTACTATTATGTTAAAAGTCAAAAAAATTGTTTATTCCACACCTGCTATCTAGTTTCATAAAGCATAAAAATGATAATCCTAGATTATAACCAAGAATTTTATACATTAAATGAATATTTTATTACTGCTTTGTGATATTTTCAGAATATGCCCAGTAAACTTCAGAATCTCTTATTCTTGCTTCACCCAGCCCAAAACACTTACTCCTCCTCCCTTAGCATAAAGCTATCAAATGAGCTGGCAGCATCCCCAAACCTAAAAGTAGTTTCTAGATGTTGATGAAGAAATATACCCAGAGTCTCTAATGCTTTCAAAGGATTGTAAGAATGTGCAGTTTTGTCTTGTATATTCAAACAAAATGGTGCTGACTGGGATACCAAATGGGTTATATGCCTTCATTCATGCAAGAGTGAAATGGCCAATGCGTTTATAATGCCACTTTAATCTTGTCTTTTTTTTCTATCCACATATATTCACAAAACTTTTGAGAAACTTGGCTGCACTTCACCATTTCCTTCTCCAGTGGGAGTTTAATGTTGCTATTATGTAGGGAAGGTGGGAGTTGGAAACATTTTTCCTAAATAGAATGTGGGTCTTTCTGTGAGAGTAATATAATTCTGGGAACTTTTGTTAGGTACTCACCATGTGCTGGTTTCTCTGATGGAGGAAGAA
Source organism: Neomonachus schauinslandi (assembly GCF_002201575.2). Lineage (NCBI taxonomy): Eukaryota > Metazoa > Chordata > Mammalia > Carnivora > Phocidae > Neomonachus > Neomonachus schauinslandi. The sequence continues at coordinate 140,209,448 of NC_058405.1, read as the reverse complement.
AAATAAGTAATATAGGATTGGTTCTTGCCTTTAAGGATCTCACAGTGTAGTAGTCAAGACTGCTGTATGAACAAGTGGCATTATACAAAACAAGAAATGCAAGACAGTTACTTTAATTTTGTTAAGCAATTTAAATGGCTATGCTCCTCTGTAGATCCAACAGAAGGAATTACATTATTCTTTCAATATAAAGGATTATGCCTCCTCAAAGATTTGAGAGATAAAATATTTGATCCAAAAAATACAGAAATGGATACATGATAACTTCCCCAGACTTACATATTTAGATAAACATTTTCTCATTTGGAGTAGCCACCTTAGAATGCTATGCAATACTCTCTTTTGATTAGGATATTATGAGATTTCTTCTGGTTGACTTGCTCACAGAAGTAATTTAATATTGTCAAACTTGTCGGTGTCCAATTTACATTTATAGTTTTTCAGTTGAAATGCTAACCCCCCTTATTTAATTGCATATTAAAATGATGTTTTAAAGAAATGCCATATGGTTTTTGAGCTGTATCTTTAGTTCCCAATATACTGGAGTTAGTTTATTTTATTAGAATTCAAATTGGATTTGTTATTCTACAACTCTTTTATTTGTAAACATTCACTAGCCGTAACAGTTGGGCCTTACACCACAGCAGACCTCTAAGTCTGGTCTGAGCTAGAAGATTGACACAAATGAAAACAGGTTCCATTTAGAGTTGTTTTCACTTAGGTTTACTAATGAACCAACAAATAGCACAACAAATGTGAGATCAAGATTCGGGTTAGTGCTCACATTTCCTAATACCTTTCTTGTTACTCGGGCATATTCAAAGTGGTCAACGTCATCCATGCACCATGAGCAAGCCACCTGGAGAGAGCATCCCAGAACCAGTGGCTTTTTCTCACAGCCCATTAGGCCAGGGGAAGGGTGTTTATCTGTCACCATAGCAGGAATTTCTTCCTGAATCACCATTATGTACTCTATTTTTGTAATGTCATCAAACCTGGCTACCACTGGTCTTGTGAATTGTATTTGAACTTCCAAGAGACTGCTCTGCTCTCCCACATCTGTTTTACAGAATCCCTTGGTTGATCTAATCACTACCACTACTGCTGTATTTGTTTCTAGTTTAAGAAATGCCCATTAACTGGTGTTGTCATTTAAAGTATTTACTGAGTACTCACTTTGGGGAAAACACTGTACCTACATGTAATGCCATAACATTTAAAGAAGTAGAATCTCCTTTATATAAGAGATACTTTAACAGACAAAGTTTAGGGAGAAAATAGTTCCATATAAAATGATAAAAAGTATTTTTGTTTTTAAATTATTTGGGAGAAGTATTGAGTAAGGAAATGTGAAGAGAGTCCCTCTAAGTTTTGCCCATTAATTTCCCTGTGACTGAGAAATTTTGGCAATTAGTTGAAATGAAACATTTGGCTGTTGTTTCTTTGATATGACAATATGCGATATAAGTTTATGAGATACTCTCACTTTGTTTCTGTTAATTCTTATTGTCAAATACTTTCCATCTACATGAGTTTGGCACTAAATTGTATACGGGAGTAAATACCTCAGGCTTTTGAATCAGAAAGTCTAGGTGAATCTCAGCTTTGAAACTTAAACAGCTTTGTTTTGAGCAAGTCCCTTAGCCTTCCTGGAACTTCAGTTTCTAAATCCATACAGTGTCTATGTTTTGAAACAAAAACAAGTGTACCAATAATTAGATCACTTAAGAGATTCTGTAGAAGATAGAAGTACAGCAGCAAGGCAGTCTGTTGGAAAAGTCAAAAGCCATCTGTTACTCAAAAAGTTCTAAATACTTATTCCCGCAGAGGTGTTCTGTATGTGTTAAAACACACACACACACACACACACACACAATGTTTACTGATACAATTATTAAAATGTTCATTTACTCATTTATTTTTTTTAAAGATTTTATTTATTTATTTGACAGAGAGAGACACAGCAAGAGAGGGAACACAAGCAGGGGGAGCGGGAGAGGGAGAAGCAGGCTCCCCGCCGAGCAGGGAGCCCGATGCGGGGCTCGATCCCAGGACCCTGGGATCATGACCTGAGCCGAAGGCAGACGCTTAACGACTGAGCCACCCGGGCACCCCTTACTCATTTATTTTTCTACCTTTTGTCAAATAGGCTTTCTCTATATATGAGTTGAACCATGATTCCTCACATATTTTGGAATTCTTTACAATAAGTGTCCTCAGTTAGGAATCATTTTCATCTTTACACTGTGTATATCTAAAGCATTTAATATAAAAATCCATTGCTTATAGCAAACTGTCCCCATAACTAACAAAAGGAATGAGCACAAAATGCTTTTTTTAAAAAATAAAGTTTCCAGGTGTTATCTGCAACTGATGAATAACTAAATTCTACCCCTGAAACTAATAATACAGTGTATGTTAAAATAATAAAAATAAATAAAGTTTCCAAACCACAAGAATTTTAGTAAACTCTTCTGAGAAGGATGAGCACTAATTCTAAGGCTAATGTTTCAAAGTGCCAAACAAGTAGGTATTAGAAGATGTCAGAGTTTGTTGTTATGCAAAGTCTTAATTACAAGGAATTTATTATGGTGGTTATTATAACTTTATGGCTTTTTCAGAATCCAAATTTAAAACTGTAATAATGTATATGATTCATGTTTTTGATGCATCATATGCACATTCCCACACACCCTCACTCATATAGGTTTTGTTTTTTAGCTAACACATACTAGAATATTATAGATTATGTATCTTATAAATGGACTTAATTTTTTGACATACTCAAATATATCAAATGATTTATATGTCAAGGAAAGTCCTTAACATGTTTTGGACACTTAAAACCAAAGTACATTTGAACCACTCCATGATTGGAACAAGGAAAACTCTGGTGAGCTCCATGACCTAAGATCTATTGGCTTCATTCATGGGAAAACCCAATCCATACCCCGCCTAAGCTGGTATCTCTCACCACAGTGAAGAAGAATGCAGGCTAAGCAGCCCATAAACTAAATCTCCAGAAAGAGTCAAGGCAGAAGAGGCATATATTTTTAAGATATCTTCCTGAAAGCATCTCAAGATCTACTAATATTATTTTTGAGTTCTCAAAACTTTGTATTTATAGAATGTCTTTCATCCTGAAGAACCTAAGACAGAACCACCTTACTAACCACAAACTGGTTTGCAACAGGGTACACTGCAGTTACCATGGCAACTATGTTATAAATCTTTTTTCACTAAGTTGGAAGTTTTTCAAGATTCTTTCTTTGGACTGACATTTTCAGTGCTTGAATTCTAGTGAAGATTATTTTTACTTCTTCATATTGTGAAAAGTTGAATTAATCTTTTCAAAGAGTTTTGTGTGTATTGAATTTTTTGTATCAGGACAATTCAGCTCTATTAGATCTTGAAGTTCAAACCAAGAAAGAAAAAGGCCTATGAAGCAAAAATATTATCCATTTTTTTCCCTAACTCTAAGACTTGAACATCATACATACTTCGTATCTATCTCAAGAAATATTCTAATGTTCCCAAGCTACCTTAAAATGAAAAATAAAATGGTATTAGGATGTAGCTTCTATCAATAGGACTTATGATGGCACAAAGATATCTATGCATTGGTTGTGTGAGAAGCTCAAATGGAGTGACTAGAGGAAAGATGAATGGAAAGAACCCAAAAGACTAATGGAAGCTTAATTTCAAGGGTAGATCTACTGACTTTTGGGAGATAACTGTGAAAGATACAGATCAACTTTGCATTTGCAGTCATTGACATCATACTAAGCTATGTGCATATTCAAACATAGGTGCTAAGGCAGTTCATCTTATTTGTAAAATAGAGTCAAAGCAATATATATATCTATATAGTAGATATTGGCTACTACTGAATTGTGATCAAGTGTTGCTGTGCCTTTTAAGATGGTGCACTAAACCCACAATGAAAATATAAACACCAGATTTGTGGTGTTAAAAACATAAGAACCAAGAAAAGAATAAGAACCAAGGGAAATAGCATCTTTCTAAAGAGATAGATTAGGTACCTGGATGTGGGGTGCTGTTGTAACAAATATATAAGAATAGCTTTGGAGAAGGGAGTGGATAGAGGCTGGAAGAATATTGAGGGGTATAATAGAAAAATCCTAGATTGCCTTGAACAAACTCTTAGAAATATGGACATTAAAGATGCTGCTGGTGGGGACTTAGTAGGAAAGGAGGAACATGTTATTAGGAAATAGAAGAATGGAGACCTTTGTTACATAGTGGCAAAGTTGAGTAGAATTGTATCTTTCAGTTATATGGAAAACAGAACTTGGGAAAGATGAGCTGGGATAAGCTAAAGAGGTTTTCAAGCAAAGTGTTAAGATGTGGCTTGTTTCTTGCTACTTAGAAAAAAATGCAAGAGAAGAGATAAACTGAGGGAAGAACTGTAAAACAAAAAGGAACCAGGGCATGAAAATTTGGGAAGTTCTCAATCTATTCAGATGACAAAAAGATGCTAAAACTAAGAGACCTCTAAAAGAAAGGAAAAGAACTAGAAGAAAAGGAAAAAAACAAAAACAAAAACAAAAAAAAAACAAGGGTGGCTGTAAAACTTTTTGCTGAAACCTTTTCAAAGATCAAATGATCAGTATTCGGTCATAAAAATTTAAGATTGTGCCTCATAGCCCTTTGCAATTAAATTAGAGAGCTTCCAGGAATCTGTGTTGCCCTCACCCATCTCAACAGGAGCCAAACACAGAGAAGGAATTATCTCAAAAAGACTTATGGATATGGCTCTGTCTAACGGAGAACACTGTTGTGTCATCCATAAGATACACAAAATTTGGGGGATGCCTAGGGTTTCAGTCAGTTAAGCATCTGCCTTCAGCTCAGGTCATGATCTCAGGGTCCTGGGATGGAGCCCCATTAGGCCCCGTGTGGCCTGTGCACAGCTCTGCTTCTGGCTCTGCATTCAGCGGGGAGCCTGCTTCTCTCTCTCTCTCTCTCTCTCTCTCTCTCTCTCTCTCTCTCCCCCCCTCTCTCTCCTTCTGCCCCTCCCCCTGCTTGTGTTCATGCGCGCTCTCTCTCTCTCAAATAAATAAAAGCTTTAAAAAAAAAAAGGCACAAAATTTCTAAGAAAATTATATCAACAGAAACACTACCAGTTAGAACTGAAAGGAACAAAAAGAGTACAAAGTAAAAGGAGGCTGATGGACCCCAAAATTCTATTTACAGGAAGTAGGCTAAAAAAACGAGTTGGCTGCAAACAGATGCTACTGTTCGTATAAAAGGGAGGTTGACTCAGGGGGTAGAACCAGTAGTCTAGAGAGCAGAACTGAGCTCCTCTGGATAAGAGTCCAGCTTACTCAACACCTTAATTTCAGCCTTGTCAGATCCTCAGCAAAGAACCTAGTAAAGCCCACTCAGACTTCTGACCTACAGAATGCTCAATATTAAATGGATGCTGTGCTAAGCCAGTCAGTTCATTTGGTAATTTGTTGTGCAGCAATCAGCAAACCTAATACAGATATTAATATTCTAAAGAATTGAGTTTATGCAATTTAAAAGAGAATAAAGTGGTTCCATGAGGTCTCCATATAAATTCACTTCTAAACGCTTAACAATGTTTGCTCTGAAAACAGTTGTTAAAATGCTATATGTTCTGTATGCTTTTTATTAAGTTACAAATGCATATATTTCTGACTCCAGGAACTCCCTGGTTATTTTCTACTTCAAACTCATCAGTGTGCATTTAGAGAAGTAGATTTTAAGCCTCCCCTTCAGAGCCTTAGTTGTTCACAAGTCACTGTAGAATCTCTTACCTTTCTTGCACACCCATTGATATCATTCCTTGAATTGTTTACTCTGTATAGAAACTTCATATAGCAACCTGAACCTGAAGTATCACTTCAAAGTAAAAGCCCAGTTGGGAAAATTTTGTTTTCATCACACAAGAACGTAACTAAGTTTCCAAATGAAGGTAAATGGTATGGCTTATGTTGGAAGAATGGCCAGATCACCATTCCCAGAACACACCAGCATGATTCATCTTGTTTTCCTTAACAGCAGCAAGAGAAGGTATAGAGAAATAGGAGACGGACTTGCATAATGTGCTAAGAACTTGCTAAATTGTTGGAGAAAAATTAAAAAAGAGGCCAAGGTGGGAAGATGAAAATTCTATTTTTTAGGAGAGATAATGTTCCATATTTTTTTTTAATTTTGAATAAGGAAATTAGTAATTTTGAGTTCTCACTTTAAGGAATAGTGCATTGGTCAGGGGTCAACTGCAGAGAACAAATTCATATTAGCTAATTCAATAAGAAAGGGGTTTATTATAGCATATTAAATGACTTCCAGAATATTTGGGATAACTGAAAATCGACTTTCTGGATGTGACTCTCTGGCCTATCACAGAACGTGGCTTTGATAAGGAGCTGCTGTTACAGCCACAATTGAGAAGCATTTCCACCTCGTACCTCTGCTACTGCCCATAGCATCACAACCCGATGCCGTAAGCCCTGAGTCTCTCTGCATGGGACCTAATTGAGCATTCATAATTGGTGAAACCAAAATCATATCTAGAACCCTAGCAACAAGAACATACAGGAAATGTAGTTTTTAAGCTTTTTTTGGAAAGAAATAATAGGAAAAGTTGGTATAGCTGTGGAACAACCACAGGATCCCCTTGAGGACCTAATATTTAAATTAAGAAGGCCTAGGAAAGCCATTTTCCATAGGAAGCCAAATTCTCTGTTTTGGAGGTAGTAATGAAAAGATCAGATACTTAAGGGATCATTTTCCCTTTGAATCCTCCTATGTTCAGGTTTTAGTAAAATATTTTTTTGTAGGTTTTAGTAAAATATTTTAAATCATAATTTTCATTTTTGACAGTGTAAGGTCTCAATGATTAATATTAAATGAAGATAAAAATCAGGTTATTATTTTTCACTGGCACTTATTTTATGCTTAATGAAATATACTTTATCATGTTATAGATCTGCAAAGTCTGCTCATCATTTCTAACTTACAACAAGAGTTCACTTATGTCACCTGAGACAGTGGCTTTGTTTCATGGTTTGTATAAGATACTGCTGTCCTGAAATGAGAATCCTACTTAACAAGCTTTTTTTTTTTTTTCTTTATCTGAACCAGCTCCAAAAATGCTATTGTCAAAAATAACATCAGCTTACACTGGGCTTACAGCAGTGATGGTGGTTTTAGTAACTGAGTCAACCTTAGGCCAAGTGCCATAAGCTGGCTTGAGTCATATGTTAGCGCATTATTTTCTGAGTCTTAGGCTCAGAACATTGGGGCTTAGATACAGGCAGACACAAAGAAGACTAGAAACCAGTAGTGGTGAATAATGTCTTCCCTGCTGTGACAATATGCAAAAAAGTAGGTATTATATAGTATTTGTGGATGAGTCAACAATGACTTAATGAGCATCGCTGCCATTTGAGAGCACTGGACCCTTTACAATAGCTTTGAATATTGTTCACAAATGAAACCTGACAGAATTAACTACTGCTTATTCTAATATTTATTTAGATTTATTTGTGTGACTGCCAAATTAAGTTGAAATTAGAGCTGCTTAATAACAATAACAAATTAATTCCAATAAACTACTAAACCTATTGTCAGTAGGCTAAGGGCTCAAAGGAAAGCAAGAAGCAAGTACCTGGGACAACAGGGTGAAATGTTTTCAATTTATGCCCTATTCTGGTAGCTGATCTTATTTTCTTTAGGTCTTTTCTTTCTTTTTGCCTGCTTTTTTTCCTTTTCAAAGTTGGAAGAAATCTGCCTGGTTGTTTTACTCCCACCCTTCCCTCTGCCAGCATTACTTATGGTCCTGGAAGTGTAGAAATTGTAGTTTGGAGAAGGTAACTGCTACACATGTGCATTTTTAACTTAATGGCAGCAGAAGGGTTATGAAGGAAGATAGGTGTAACTAAGGTGACTGTTCATCCCCATTTGCTTGGGACAGTCCCAGGCTATGCCTATTAATAGTATCCCCTTTCATTCTCAAAACTGTGCTCCTTTTTTAGATAGTTAATTACGTGGTCATCCTAGTAATACCTAAGATGGGCTAAAGGATGGTATAGAGAAATGTAGGAACTCTTAAAAAACATGTTCATGGTAGTCGAAATTTGGGTAGAACCAGTTAGTCTTGATGTCTTGTTAAAAACAGCAAGGACAGAATTGCCTTTTCTGATCCTGGGGTGTCTGTGCCTCTTCAGAACTATGTCTTCTTTTGAGAGTGTTCTCAAATACTTAAGCAATTGTTCCTGTTTAGATGCATGAACATTGAACTACCCAGATTCTTGTAGAATTATAATAAATGAGAGGATATTTTCCATTCAGTAATCTAAAAAAACATTCCTAATAAAAATTCCTATGGAATTATAGTTCAGAAATATAAATGGTTATTTAATAAAATGTATTCATGCAGGATTTGTAAAAAAGTTTTTTAAGGATACTATTGTTGCTGGTAACTTTGGGTAAAGAGAAAGTATTTAAATGGAAAATATTTGAAATGTTCAGCAAACAGAATAAAAATAATGGAGTGGTGTCTTTTTCAGATACTGTCATATTCTTTTTCATATATAATTTCTGACGGTGATTTTCTGTTATGTTTCAATGTTTATTACATTTTAAGAGTCTCATGCTCTACCGACTGAGCTAGCCGGGTGACTGATCACTACCTTTTAAAGAAAATGTTTCTTGCCCTGAACCAGGTTTTCATTCCCGTTGATAGCAAGTAATTCATTTTTATCATAATTGAAAGCAATATTAATATTTTAGAGAAATTTAATTGAATCCCAGACAAGTTATTTCCTTTGTCTTCCCTTCTAACAATAACTTTTTATGGTGGGTTGAATAAATAAAGCTCACTGCAAAGACCTAGGTTTTAGAATCCCCAAGGGAGATTGTAATAGACCGTTTTCCCATAGGAAAATTCACAGTGTTCACTTAAAATACGCTTAATACAAGGTTGTAGGGATTTTTGAGAAGCCATTAGAGCCTGCTATCAATAAAAAAAGACACAAAGGAATAAAATATCTAATGATTAGGGTTGCCAAAAACCTTCCATAAGCACTTTAGACATACAACTTGCAATTAGAGCTAACACATTTTCAGTTTAATATTTTGTTACCTTGTTAATAATTAACATAATGCAACAACTCCATCTGGACCATGAAATAATAGAATGTAATTCCAAAGGAGTTTTTATGGTACATTTTTTTTCTGTAAAAAGCATTGTCCAAAGATCTTATAGTGTACGTTTGTTCAGTATTCTTTTCCCAGTTACTAAATATTAGCACTTTTATGGGGTGAAGTATGCTGTGGGTTTCTGCTACTGTAAAGATAACGCAGGGTTAATCACAATGTCATGCTTTCATTCTCCATTTTTTAATGAGGTGTACTTATTGCCGAAGGAAAGCATTCTATGAAAAGAGTAGAGTCCATGTTATGATTGTAATGACTGAATTTGTGTTTTAGCCATCCAACGTACTGAGACTATTAAATTACAGCGGTCAATGCTACACTTATGAGTTAACAAAATGGCAGTTATTTAAGGAAACAGGTTTTTTTCCCCCCTGAATAGACATTATGTTTGCCTGTATGAATAGAGGAAGAGGGTCTAGAGTGCTCTTAAACTTCATCACTGCTGGGAGAGCTACATTTTCTAGGAGACCAGGAAAAGGGGAGAAAGAACAGGGAAAGATACCAAGATCTGTCTGTCACAGCTCTGTCTCCTTTTTAAGGCAATTCATACCTTTATTCTTCATAAATGGCATATATATATATATATATATATATATATATATATATATATATATATATGATTTTGGGAAAGATATTTCTTTCACTTGTAATGGCAAGACACCTAGTCAAACTGCTGCTAACACCACTACATTTTCTCATTATGGACTGGTGGCAGGCTCTGGGTCTTGTTTTCCACTAAGAAAAAAGAAAATAAGCTGATACTTAGAGTCACTGGAGCAGAAGAGACCTACAGGTCCAAGTGACCTTATAGAATGGACCCTGGAGAGAGACCTGAGATTCAGCCTATAGCTCTGACACTTGATAAATCACTGAAAGGCTCTGCCTGTGCCTCAGTCTACCTATTAATGAAGACAACCCACATATTCCATGATAACCAATTTATGAGGACACGAGAGAGGTAGTAGACAATATTTCTCTTGTGAACCTCCAAGGAGAACCCATTCTTAGTGTTAAGTAGACAGAGCAAAGTATAAGCCAAAGCAAAAAGAAAAGGGCCAGTTGCTTTATTTTTCACCCTAAAGCCCCACCAGGTGCTGAGACACCATCTGGGTAGAACAGTCTTGAGATGCTTCTGCAATTAGCCTTTTGTAAGGATGATTATTATGACAAGTCTTTTAAGGAAGTATATAGGCAAAGAAGTATTCGCCCAGCCAACCCACTGCCTCCCACTGGGTTCTGACTCTGTGCTTGGGAGTCATATCCCCAAGGCATGTGCTATTAAACATGTAAAATTCTTAGAAGGGGGACAAAAAGGGAATTTAAAAGAGAAAAAGCTACTATTTATTATACACTACCACATTCTGGATGGTATAATAATGATGATAATACCAATAACAATAGCAAAGGAGTCACAGGTAAAAACAGATGCAGATAAAGTTTCAGATGTCAGGTTTTGAGCTGAAATCCCATGCATACATTGTCTTACGTAATCCCGTGAAAGAAATTTTAACATAATCCTATCTTAGAGTGAGAAATCTGATAGGTTCACTCACTTGCCCAAGGTCTACTGAGGTGGTGGAAATTTCAAACCTCAGGAGGCTGTCTCCAGGATCTGCTCCTTCTCTCCATCAACTCTGACAACCCTGTCGGAGGGTATTCATCTGCTGATGGAGATCATAGTGTCAGGGGGAAGTTAGGTGACCACTCTAGGGTTACACACAGACTCTACACAACAGCAAAGATGTTAACCCTGCCCTTTTTAAAGATGTACTTTCCTCTATACTGTGCTAAATTTTTCCCCTTTATAATTTTTGTCCTTGTGGTGACAGTTTAATGAATGTTGAATTAAATACCTAATTATAATTAGATCTACCTCACAAAAGGAAAATCAACAGATCAACACTAGGTTTCACACTAGCCATAAGTTAAGTATTCACATCATAGTAACATCCCTTTTTTCAAATTGGTTGGTTGCATAGCTTTCCATAAGAATCAGTTCCTGTTACCAAAGTGGGCCAGTTTCACAATTTTAAACCTGCTGTATTCCAGTAACTAGCTAATGGGGTCTTCATAACATTTTTTCCTTTTTTATTCATGGAGAGAGTCTGGTAAAGTAAAGCTTGGTTAATTATTTCTAAATTCTTGGACCCTACAGGAAAACACTCTTCATGTATCAGGTCCAGTGTCAATAGATATATACAAATAAGAAATAGATATATAATCTGGGCTTTAACTGCCTTTTCTCTTCCCCCCTCTCTAGGGGACACGAAATTGCCGTGAATTAAAGAAATGCCAGTACAATTGCCCACTTCAGAAATAAATATATGTTCCCCCTTTCTCCAACCTCCTTTTGTTCTCTTCTTTGCTGCTCTCCTTTCTCTATGGAATGTGTGTCTGGGCAGCTCTGCCTGGTTTGGATCTGATAGGAGAATGAGCAAGGAGCTGCATCATTCAGAGCAGAAATCAAGCCAGTTAGTTAGATCCGAGTTAAGCCCCCTCTTCATTTTATGTATGCCATTGAGCAACTAGGGGGTAATGATTTTTATTCCCTTCTGGCATTAAGTCTGAGAGGCAAACTGACAAATAAAAAGAAAATTCAAATTAAAGTGGACACACCTTTCTTAATTCTTCCCAAGGTGCTTGAGTATGATTATTATTTAGGGCTTCTTTATCCCTGTAAATATATGGGGTGTACCAGTCAACATATGGAATTGTTCCAGGTAATAGAAATCTGCCTGAAAACTAAGACAAAAATATGAAAAGTATCAGAGAGGCTGGAGGTATTGGGTTGGATGGGAAGAGGTTTCTGAAAGCCTAAGGTAAGATGAAGGCAGAGCTCTCTCAGCAGTGCAGGGGTTTTCAAGAGTTCCTATCATTTTGTGAAATTTTCCTTCCATGTAAAGCCCTCAAGCTCAGCCCTACTGGGTCGTCACATTTTGCTTTTCAGATTCACCACCACTGATGGTGAGTCAGGAACATCATCCCTGTATACAAAGGACAGTGCCTTATAACATTTCAAGATGGAAAAGAAAAGATTTTCAGTCATTAGGCAGGCTGACCTCGGGGCTGTCAAGCAAATTACACCAGCCCAGGGTGTCTGCTCAGAGAATCACTGTGGCATGGCAGGTGATGAATGAGTGGTTTTCATGGCCTCAGGCTCCTTCCTGAGAGAGAGACTAAGTTGGAAGATGATTTTAGCAACTGTGGTAGGTAAGTCTGACGGAACTCAAATACCACCTCCTACCTCTCTGCTTGCATGAGGAATGATGGCAGGACTGGGTCTTGGCTTGTGGGATGTTCCATATAAAGATGAGAAAAATCATCGTCCTCATTCATTCCTCCTCTTTGAAATGAAAATCTGCCCAAGCAGAAGAGGATTTCTTTATATCGCAAGTTTTGCTGATCCAGAGAAAAGAGCCTGCAAAATGCTGGCCTTTCCAATAGAGGTTAGAAACTGTCATTGACAAAATGGCATTTGGTTTTTCACCTCGACTCAGCGTGTCAAGTCTTTTTATATTCAAATACTGTCGACTCCTAAAGGAAAATGAAAGACCACTTTATCTTCTGAGGGAAACTAAACATAGTGCAAGTTTGTTTTACTTCATAGATTTAGAAACGGAATTTATTATTAGAAGAAACTGAAAGTTGATTATTCATTAGCATCCTAGATCCTCTTTTGAGTAGAAGACTTGAAAGAAGCCTGGGTTTGGAGCGAATTTTTATCTTTTCTTTTTCTGTGCTTTTGAGGCTGATGTTAAGTTCTGCCATCTGTAAGACCTGTGCATTTTAAACCTCTTACTTATAAGCTTCAGCTCTTTCGGGAAATTGTTTTTGCTTATGTTATCTAAATGGCAGAAATTGGCTTCCATCTCGCATAGTCTCTGCATTATTAAAATACAGCTTGTTGTGCAGAGTTTTAATGGACTCTTTAGGGCCTTTACATATTAATGTTATATACTAAGAACTATTAAAGCATTCCATATAAAACATATTTACCAGTTAAATGTTCTGTTTTATTTGTGAATGAATGAATGAAATGGACAAGCTAGTTATCTCTCTGGTCATTTAGAAAAAAAAAATGTAACCTAATACAAATTTATTCTCCTCATATCTGGCAACCTAATCACATAATTCCAAGAGAGACTAGAATTTATTACTCTCTTTTTTTTATTGTTATCTTTAAACAGCAAAAACAAACAAAAACAATTTCAACCTACTAATAATTATTGATGTATGAAATATGTATGGTAAATTCTTCATCCAAGACAGGTTTTTTTTTTCCTTCTGGCAACAAGAAGAATGTGGTAGCACTTAGTTTATCTTCAGCTGATATCTACTTACGGATTTTGAAATTTTTGAAAATATCTAACTAAATGCTAATTGGTGAAGTCAACCAGGTAGAAGGAGCAAATAGCAGGGAAGAAGATGAGAATAAAATCAAATAATACATCATTGTAAAACTATCCAGCGCACTTTTTCTCTCAATCAGAAAAAAAAAATTTGTTCCCATCACATAGTCACTTCAGTATCAAAACGTTGTTCAACCAAGTTAGCAAGCCATAGAGTTGGGCCCTGGGCTCTCTCTTTTCAAACAGATGAAGTAGCATCTGGGACAATGCTCAGAGCCCTAGTTTAAAGTCAGGCCACAGCTTCTGTCCCCACTCTGCCACTCATTAGATGGGTGACCTTGGGTAAGTCCTTTAACTTCTCCAGGCCTTGTTCCCTCACTGGTATTAATAGAGGCTTGGAGTGGATTCATTCAACAGATATTTATTGAGCTCCTGATAAATACCATGTTTCAGTGAGACAAAAAATAATAATAATAAAAAGCAGCCCCTGTCTTCAAGGAGCTGATAGTTCAATAGGAGATACACCTATAAAAACTAATGCATGCAATAAAGCAGTTTGATACTATTACAGAAATTTTATAAGTTATACAAATATACCTTATATATCTTTTGGGAGGCACCAAAAGAGGAGTGGTCAGTCCTATTTGGGCTCAGTGGGGGGAAGAAGATTGACAAAGACTTTAGAGAAGATGCTTGAACTGAGTTTGAATATCATTCTCTAGATGAGTAGGGGCTGGAGGTCTAAGAACACAGGCCTGTGGGAGAAAGTCAATATAAAGCCTCGGGATCTAACAGATGGCCTGTGTGGCTGGAATGTAAGGATAAGATGAAATATGCAAAGGATGACTGGAACAAATGGAAAAGGCTTTATATGACATAAGGATTCTGAATTTTGTGAGAAGCCATGACACAGGTAGTTCCAAGTAGAACTTAGGAACTATTCACATGTGTGTTCTAGAAAGATCAATTCCCTTTTATACATCCTCCCATTCCAAACATGCTAAACTACCTTTATTCTCTCAGATGGATTATACTCATTATAAACTCTGAGTCTTTGCACATACTTAGAAGGCCTTCTTGATACACATATAAAAACACATATAATCATTTACTTCATCTGGCTGCATTTTATGGAATTTTCAAGCCACTGTTAAGGATTTACTTCCTCCAGAAAACTTTTCTGACCCAGGCCTCTGTTGTCAGATGCCCATCTTTTGTGGTTTTATGGTGGCTTGTACTCTGTTACAGCAGTTCTCAATAAAGTATGGGAGAGGGGGAGACATAGGAGTTAGAAGTGTGATTTTTACCCCCAGGGAACATTTGACAAGTGCTCTTTGACATTTCAAAGTGTCTAGAGACACTTTCGGTTATAAGAAAGGGTTGGGGTGCTACTGACCTCCAGTAAGTAGAGGCCAGGATGCTGCTAAATATCCTACAATGCACAGATCTCCACACAAAGATAATCTAGTACAAAATGTCATTAGTGCTGAACTTGAAAAACCCTGTTCTATTCTAATTGCATATTTATTTTTCTGTTTCTCTTACTGAACTGTAAGCCTTTGGAGAATAGGAGCTGTGTCTTAGTCAAAATTATGTATGCAGGAATTAACAGGTTGTTCAGCATATGGTAGATGCTCAGTGCATATGAATGTAAAGGTAGGCAGATAGATTGATGGGTGGTCTGTATGGTTTCCCATTCTAGCCCTGAGAGAAAATCTATAGTTATATATGGGCTGAGGACAATAAGTTTGAGGCTTCACTCCTGAAGTCACCCTGATGCCACTTGTACTGTTTGAGGTGCTAGTCATGGAGAGAAATGGGAGGACTCAAACTATGGATGCATGTTTCTGTTTTGTTGCGTATTTAAATATATGTCATATTATTTATTTAAATTTTGTCTTATATTACTTGTTGAGTGAAGTAAAATAATATGTGTCTATACCCATTGCTAGTAATCAACATAGGTCTGGGTACCTATGATAAACAAGACATTTTAGCATGCTGTGATGGGAAAACATGGTTTGGTTTAAATTCCAGTTCAGCTTTTTTTTTTTTTGACAATTTTATTTATTTATTTGTCAGAGAGAGAGCGAGCGAGCACAAGCAGGGGGAACAGCAGGCAGAGGGAGAGGGAGAAGCAGACTCCCTACTGAGCAAGGAGCCTGATGCGGGACTCGATCCCAGGACTCTGGGATCATGACCTGAGCCGAAGGCAGACGCTTAACTGACTGAGCCACACAGACATCCAATTCTGGTTCAGTTTTAATATTGAGCTTTGTAAACGTATGCATGAGTTTTAGTGTCGTTGATTTTTTAATTTTTTCAAATTTGTTTTGTCTTGATGATGACATGAACTAAAAGCATATAAAGTACTTGGGACACAGCGCTCTCAGTAAATTTTACTTCCCTCTGCCTCTTCTCCAAACTACCTATATTAGGAATTGCATTTGACTCACAAACAGAGCCCTGATAATAATGGCTTAAACAGATAGTGTATTTTTTTCCCACACAAAATAAGTCTTGAGGTCTGCAATCCAGGGTTTGCCTGATGCTCCACAAAGTCATTAAGGAATCCAGGTTCTTTTTAGCTCAATACTTTATCAATGCTAAAGTATGGCCCTGATATTCAAAATGCCTGCTACAGTACCAGTCACCACTTCTGTGTGCCAAGCTGTCGATTTGAGGACAGAGTGAAGATGATGATGATCTCTTTTAGGGAGCCTTCCAAAGTGCGTTCTGATAGAGTGAGTATGCTTATATGTAAATTCTTTAAGACCTAGCATCTTGAATATAAAAGATAGAAATGGAGCCTTTAAGAATTCATTTTGCCATTCTATACCTAACATTATTTTACTGCCTCTAAGTCCTGTGCATGTGGGTATGTGTGTGTGTGTGAATGTATTCCCAAATAAATTTACTATATTTTAATACAGACTTACAGACATGGAGTTTATCTCAGTAGCAAGAAGCACACCCAATATTTTCCAACAAACAAAACCAGGAATCCTTAGAGATCAGGATTAACATCACTCATGATAAGTCATATTGTTATCATTTATTCCTTGGTACGAAGTGATGAAAAGGGCACTTTACCCCTGTGATATTCTTTAAAAAGAAAAAAAAAAAAAAAAACTCCCATTCAATTATGAAAAAAAAATTAGACAACCCCAAATTGAGGGACAGTCACAAAATACCTCCTCAAACTTGTCAAGGCCATGATAACAAAGGAACGACTGAGACACTATCACAGACTAAAGGCAACTAAGGAAGCCTGAGGTGTAAATGTAATGTGGTAGTCTGGGATTGGGTCCTGGACAGAGAAAGGAAATTAGTAAAACAACAACAACAACAACAATAAAACCTAGTGAAATCTGAATATATTCTGGGTTTAGTTAATAGAAATGTACCAATATTGGTTTCTTCATTTTCATAAATGTACCATGGTAATAATATGTTAACATTAGAGGAAAGTGAGTGAGGAGTATATGGAACTCTCTGTATTATCTTTGTAATTTTTCTATAAATTTAAAATTATTCCAAAACAAAGTTTATTTTAAAAATATATGAATTACTGTCACACACTGAAAGCCTGTTATGTTCATTTGTGTAGGATATTACCTACAGTAGATGCATTTGAGTACAATCTCCGTGCATGTGGGGACTTTGTCTAGTTTGTTTCCTGTTGTTTCCCCAGGATTTTAAGAAGTACCTGACATAAACTAGGCACTCAGTAAATGTTTATTAAATGGTGAGTGAATGCACGTATGGTTCTTTCTGAGAACAAACTTATGTGTTAATATAAGGATAACAGGGAAGAAAATGCATACCAGAAAAACCTCTGATCTGTTTCTGAGTTATTGTGATTTTTCAGTATATTATTTTGTAAATTATTAGAGCATTCTGACTAGCCCTCCACTTTATAGTCCGGGAGAATCAGCATACTTTTTCTATATAATTTTTTCTAATGGAACATATTTTGAGGGGTAGGTCCTGGAGGAATTGGTAACTGTCAGGCACTTTATTAGAAAAATAGGGAGGGATGCCTGGGTGGCTCAGTCGTTAAGCGTCTGCCTTCGGCTCAGGTCATGATCCCAGGGTCCTGGGATTGAGTCCCACATCGGGCTCCTTGCTCAGTGAGGAGTCTGCTTCTCCCTCTCCCTCTGCTGCTCCCCTGCTTGTGCTCTCTCTCTCTCTCTCTCTGACAAATAAATAAATAAAAATCTTTAAAATAAAAAAAAAAATAGAAAAATAGGGATTTGTAGCATAGATTCTAA
This sequence comes from Neomonachus schauinslandi, assembly GCF_002201575.2. Classification (NCBI taxonomy): domain Eukaryota; kingdom Metazoa; phylum Chordata; class Mammalia; order Carnivora; family Phocidae; genus Neomonachus; species Neomonachus schauinslandi. The sequence goes on along the minus strand of NC_058405.1, from coordinate 140,191,615 downwards.
TTCAAGGAAACTGAAGCCTTTTTATAATCCTATCAAATTAATAGATCAGGGATTAGAAAACTGCACAATACTGATTTTCTATAAATTAGTAATTTTCTCTCTATTAGTATAAAAAAGATCTAATGGAAAAGGCACTTGATTAAAATTCCAGCTTTACCACTTACCACCTGTGTGATTATAAGAAAGTTCTTTAATCTCTCTAAACCTCAATTCTCTGGTAAAACTGGGATAGTAATACCTCAGTGAAATACCTTAATGAAAATACAAGATACATTATTACTGTAATGAGAGCCCAAGAATACAATGGCTTTCACACAACAGAGGCTTGTTTCTGTCTCACCTGACAATCCAGAAATGGTATAACAGCTTTTTGGGAGGCCAGGCTCCTCCATCTTGTTGCTTAGCCACCTGTGGTCTGCATTCCTTTTGCATGCTCAGCTCACCACCACTTCCACATTCCAGGCCACCAGAGGGAGGAAAGCTAGAGGAAACACACCTTTTTTTTCTAAGGGAATGACCTGGAAGTTATCACTTGAACTCATATTTCATTGGCCAGAGCTTAGTCATGTGGTCCCAGCTAGCTGCAAGGGAAGTTGAGAAATGCTTTCTTTATCTGGGAAGCACTTGCTAAACTAATACTCCTGGTATCAGGGAGATTGGCAAGAAAACTGGTAGACCCTGCTCTAAGCACCTGGAATAGTGCCTCACATGGAATAAATGTTCATCTAGAATCAAATCAGCTGGAAGGTGATTAATGTGAAAGGAGAAGGTAAGTGGAAATACTTTATCAACTATGCTTTACATTACTCAGATTTTAGGACAAATCTTCCTGGGAAGCTATGTTTTCATTTGAAAACTTGCCTATCTTCTTGTAAATTAAAACACAACTCCCAAGAAATAAGGTTTATATCATCCTAAGGAAAAGAAGCTGCAGAAGTAATATTTCAATGTGTGCTTGTTTTTATATGTAATGACTTCAGCTCACTACCCTTCTAGCTGAGGAAACTCTGGTAGATTAATTTAGAAAATAGCTGTGCTCTGGTGAAAAAGGGAAGATACAAAGTGAACTATGCTACTTACTTTTAATGTAGAAATTTTTTGCTTGTTCAGTTGTAATTTTGTTAATCAGAATTTTTCCACTGTTCTTTTCATGGATTCAGTTTCAAGCTTTTGGCAATAATTTGTATTTACAAACATGGGACTGCATTCTTGGAACTTTTTTCATTTTTTTATTGGTTTGGTTTGATTGTTTTCCTGAGGATACTTACTATAATCTGCTAAACTTGGACAGTTTTATTCTAGGCAAAGCAGTTTATACTGAGCCCCATTCACGCTAAGCTTGCCTAGGACATTCTTACATGCCATGGGTCCTAACTACAAGTTGTCAGCCACTCATGTGATCTGTCAGACCACACTGTCATCCACCTGGCAGCTGGACAGGGCTCAGGTGGCCCTGCTTTTTGATGATATTGGTAACATGAGGGGTGAACAAAATACTGGTTGTATTAGCTGGCTTGGGCTGCCATAGCAAAATACCATAGACATAGACCAGGTCACTTAAACAACAAATACTTATTTCTCACAGTTCTGGAGACTGGGAAGTCCAATATCAATGTTCCTGCCAATTCAGTTTCTGGTGAGAACTTTCTTCCTGGTTTGCAGGTAGTTGCCTTCTCTCTGTGTCCTCACATGGCAGAGAGAGAGTACTCTGGTATCTCTTCCCCTTCTTAAAAGAGCATCAGCCCTATTGGATTAGGGCCCCACCCTTATGACCCCATTTAACTACCACTCTAACTCTCAGACCCTGTCTCCAATCTATATTTACACTGGGGTTAGGGCTTCAACATATGAATTTGGGGAGAATAAAAACATTCAGTCCTTAGCACTGACCTCTCTTTCATTTATCATGGCACCCACAAAGGGTGAATTTTTTTCTAATTACCCTATGCCACCCTGGACAACCTCCCTACAGGAGAAGATTGCTCTGGTGGCTTCCTAAAGTCTCTTTTTCTAAGGAGATATTTGGTCAATGTCATTGGTTAGCCCCACAAAATGCCTTGGGAGTTGCAAAATGTTAAGATACTACAATATAATAAAGTGATATTTGTAGAGCACTCTACAGTTTTCTTGCTAACATTATCTCTTTAATCCTTATGGCAACTCCAAAGGAATGCTTGGGATATGTTATCAGCTCTATTTTATATATTAGAAAATTGAAGTTTGGAGAAGTTCAGTAATTTCCCTAAGGTCTCAAGGCTAATAATTGATTGATACTGAGACCATTCCAGGCCTTCCAATTTCTAATTCACAGCAGACTGTATATGAGCTGGAATTTGGCTCTGGAATCACTCAATTTTGGCTTCAGTCCAAGTTCTGTCACTTATTAACAGTAAGTGGGCAAGTTACTTAACTCACTACAATTTCTCAATCTTCTCTATGACATGGAAATAGTAAGAGTCCACCTCATAGGGTACTAATGAAAATTAAATTATGTAATGCATAGAAATCAGCATAGACCTACACAGAAAAATGTTCAGAATTGTTGGTTATTATTTTTAAGCACATATCAAATCCTATTGTATTGAGTTTAACTGTGAAACCAAATTTATACATTTTATTGGACTTGATAAAATATTATTCAAATTATGTACACTATTGGCTGATCTCAAAATACATTACAAGTTTATAAGTGTTATAAAATTCATAATATGAGATACAAGCACCTTAATTGTTACCTGAATATCTGTCTCTGCATGTGTATATTTATTCTTGCCTACTCAAGCAACAGATTAAAACAGTTAGCAATTAGCAGATATTTTAAACTCTACTAGTTATACATTAAGCACACCAATGGGATTTTTTATCTGGCTTTGGTTTGAGGTCATTTAGTGCTCGTTAATAAAGTAAACTGAATTTGGAATTCTTGTTTTTCATTTCACACCAGTAAGCCAATAATATGCTAATAACTGTGATCAAAGGAACATTAAAGAAGCAAAGATTTAACTGCTTGAAATTTGGTATACAGAAAAGTCCAATTATTTGCAGTTTTTCTCCACATTATGCAGAATGTAATCTCAACCAAAATACATATTTTTTCTATTAGTCTGATTCTAAAAGCCTAACATAAGAGGTCATTGTCACATAAGCTATGTCAATCATAATGACTGGGAGGTGCTCTCTTAATATGCCCAGATTTGTCGGGTCATCTAATGTGTATGTCAGGATAAATCAATAATACGTACCTTAATTTGTTTTGCACACTAGTCCTAATTCTCACATGGAATAGTTAATTAGAGAATTTCATACATTTCTAGATTTAATATGTGTATGTTTTTGTGGATATACCAGTAAGGAAATGTTCTTATTCAGATAATTAGTTCTAGTTAAAGTTTCATGCAGGAGGTCAAATAAGCTTTTCTCGGGTAGGAGAAACTGCACCAAACCTGGAGTTAACATACTTTGGAGCAAAGTCTATTAGCAATGTAAATGGCATTACCTCTGATTTGTGATCAGCTGAACAAACAGTGAAGGCCCAATGTGACTTTCAGGCTTCAGGAACACAGTCTGGTGACTTTGAAAGGTAAAAGGAATGCTTCCCACTAGGTACATGAGTTAGTAAATTCTGAACTGTCTTGATTGGGAATTAATAATACTAATGACTTGAGTAGATCCTGAATAGTTCTCGGCATCTGGGCAGAGCAATTATGAATATATAGATAAGTAAGGTGTATGGTAACATAAAATCATTTTCTTTCTATGCCTCATAGATGGTCTCAGTGTGACTACTCATATGGGCAGACACCCACGCATACTCTCTGATGGTTTTGATTTGAGAAGGCAAGATGACTATACCTACTATAACAGTCTGCTTTGTGTATAATTGTTATAGTTTTAAGATTTGGTTTTAGTTGTAGTATGTACTCAGAAAGGAGAGTTACACATTACCTATATATAACTCAGTCATTGTCTTTGTCCCATGTTTGTTTTGTTTTCCCTGCTAGATTCTGGAGAGCAGGGACGATGTCTCACTCAGGATAAGCACAGGGCCTGGCTCATGGTAGATGCTTAAGAGAAATATTTGAGTGAGTGTGGAAATGGATTTGAGCTAAAGAGTGAGTCTATAGTACTTAAATATGCGACACATAAATGTAAACATGTATGAAGAATCTATTGCTGTGTATATGGATACATGCCCAGACATACATATGTACACACACATACCCATACCATATTCAGAGTACTGTCACTAGTTAAGGAAAGTAATGTCTGAGGTGTCTAGCCAACAGTAACACCACATAAATATGTAATTAAATAATGAGTAATTGCCAAAGCAGAAAAAAATGTAATAATTTCTTAATATGAAAAATGGACATAAGTTAGTTTACAAACATTATGAGAATTAAGTATACCAGCCCAAGAAAACTTACAGAAATTCAAGCACACTAACATTTGTTCATGGCCACAAGTTGTTTGGTGTGTGTGTGAGTTTGTTTTTTTGTTGTTGTTTTGGGTTTTTGTTTTTTGTGTTTTGTTTTTAACAGACAGTTCAGACCACAGAGCAATTATTTTATTCATTATTTTCCTTACTGTGGGCATAACTAGCATTCTTCTTAGTAATGTACTATATTTTCCTTACTGTGGGCATAACTAGTATTCTTCTTAGTAATGTACTAAAAACACTGAAATGTAATTATCTAAACTTTTATATTAAAAAGCAATTATAGTTTTTTTCCAATAAGAAGTTATACAACTTACATAGGGTTTGTTTTTTGTTTGTTTGTTTTTTTTTAAAGAAAAGAGTGGAATTTAATCTTTATTTACAGGACACTGCAAGAGAGGAGATTCCACATAGAAATAAGAAACCCACTGAGAGGAGGAGCTTCATACAGGTTGTACAGTTTGGAACTGGTCAAGTAGAGTTTCCTTGTAAAAAGTGCTACAATAACAAAACACATTTAAAAAGAGTTCTTAGTAGAGAAACAGTAAGACAAACTTCTACCGAACAGAGTACACAACAAACAACTTTCTGCCTCAGCTGTACAATCTAAAAGTTAAAAGTCCCGGGAGTGCCATCCTGAACTTGGAACGTATAGCCTTCAGAGGTAGTTTCTGGCACAACATTCTGATCTTCCTCTTCCTCTACAGAGAAATACTTCTCAATCAAGTTTAATGAAGCTTTGTACACAGACTCATTTTCATGGTTTTGTAGAGCTTCAATTTTGTCCAAACCTCCACATTCTTCAATCATTATACTAAGTTTTTCAGTTTCACCTAGTTTCTCAGCAGCCTGAAAGATGTTTGAAATGGCATCCAGAATAACCAGAATAATTTTGGTGTCTTTTGCAGTTAAGAGGTTCATCAATGGTTCTATTATGCCACAATGAACGAGGTATACAATCTGTTCAACTGTCCCACCACTTGTATAGTTGGTCACAGCCCAGACAGCTTCCTTTTGTGTCTTAAAGTCTGCCTTAGAGAGAACACCAACGAGGAATGGGACTAATCCATGATACACAACTTGCTGTATCTGGTCCTGGCGACCAGCTGTGATGTTTGACATTGTCCACGTAGCTTCCTTCTGAATATTAGTTTTGGGGTTCGTTAGGAGGCTGGGAAAAACAGCAAGTGCTCCTGCATCTATTACAACCTGAGTCTGTTCATCTGTCCCAGTGACAATATTTCCTATGGCTCTTAGCGCAGGAGTCACAATGGGCAATTCAGTAGCTCCTAGAAGCTTCACAAGCTGGGGCACAACTCCTGTTTTCACAACCATTTCAATCCGTTCATTTGGACCATCAGTAAGGTAGGAAATGGCCCAGCAGGTATCTGCCAATACTTCTGGATCATCATGATGCAGGAGACGAACTAAAGTAGGAAGAATCTGCTCAACAGCATCTAATGGGGGTGCAGGATTCTTGTTGCGACAAAGGTTTGAAAGTGTCCAAGTAAGGTTACGTAAGTAACCACATGCTAAAGATGACATATCAGGAACTGCAAGGAGAGCCAACAGTGGGTCAACTGCACCATACTTAATAACCAAGTCTCGAAAAACTGAACCATCACCTGCAATGTTTCCTAGAGCCCATACAGCTTGTTCACTGATGTGGGCATGGGAAGATGCCAACAGAGAAATGAATGCTGGGATAGCACCTCCATCTACCACAGCCTTGGTCTGTTCTGACGTCCCAGAAGCAATGTTAGTGAGAGCCCAAGCAGATTCAAACTGAATGGGACTACAATCAGTTCTGCCCAAGAAGGACACAAACTTTGGAATCAAACCAGCCCGAATTATGTTGTCTATGGGGGGCTGTTTTTCCCTAGAAAGCAGTTTCCTAGCAGCTTGAGTAGCCTGGAGCTGGCTTTCCAAATTGTTGCTATTTATGCCTTTGACAATGTCATCAACAGACCAATTTACAGTGCCCTGGTTGTTGCGGTTTTCCTGTAGTGGAGAGGTAGCATCATCAGGAAACGAGCTTACGTTTCTCCTTTTCAGCATCTGGTCATCCTTCTTAGCTTTCCTCAGCTCCACATTAACTTCTATTCGGCGCCGCCTCATTTCTGTACTGTCTTTCCCCTTGTTCTTGAATCTGTTAAGGCGGGCAGCTGGTGAATTAGCATTCTCGTTGGTGGACATGGTTATGAGACAAAGGGAGAAAGCTACACAGCCGGCTCAGGCTTCCACAGAAGGCGGTCCGGGGCGCGCAGGCTGCAGGTCAGCTGCCCTCAAAACGTCCACCACGGATCACCCCAAAGACGGTGTTACGTAGGGTTTTAATAAACCCTTACATTAACCTGCTTTTTTTCCTCAAAATCAGTAATTATAAAAGAGCACAGGTCTAGTTGCCACATTTTCTACTAGAAATATACTGACATACAGAGGCAAAGTTTCTATGTAAAGTAGATACCAGCTCTATATAATTAGAGAATTACAGTAAATGGTCTTACAGATGGAAAGGATCTATATTTATGGATACTTTTGGCACTTATTATTAGAGAGACTTTATGTTTCACCATGAGATTTTATGGTTGATGTATAATCAACTTTATATTATCTACTCTAATTAGAACTAGAAGTAGCTTAAAATGGAAAAAAAAAAAGAAATTATTCCAAGATCTCATCTGAGGAGGCAGCTTTGGCTTACTTCCCACTGATACTGGCCTTAAAAAACAAGATCCCTTCAATCCAACTGGGCTTGGGTAGCCTGCTTTTTGTCTCATGAAGTGTTCTGAAGGTCTCAAAGAAAGTCTTAGTTTTTCCTCTAGTAGCCCAATGGTATAGGACTTCTCCTCCATATATAATTGTATATTTGCAAGTAATGATTACTCCGTACTCCTCAATATATTTTTATATACAGTTTTCTCCTGGGTTCCTTATTCTCATATGAAGAATGCTTGAAACCATCTGTTAAGAGCTTTTCCTCAAACCCTCTCCCCTAGCAAAAGGACCAGACTTTATCACAACACACTTAATTATTAATACCTCAATCAGGAAGGCAAACATACTAGTGCAGCAGAGATTACTAGAACAAGACAGTCCGTTGAATTTACTCTATATTTGTTGAACTGCCTGAGTTTTTTAAGTCCATCATGGAAATGGAATTAGAACTGGGATCCAAACAACTCCTGCCTCCTGCCCGCCCTCTTCCCTGAATTGTAACTCTGTTAATATCAGCATCTCTTTGCCAACAACTTTTTCTAAATTTACCATTGAATATATGAGTCATTATGTTTGAATTTGGTAGAATAAATGTTTGTCTAGAACTAGATGTACCTAAAATGAATTGTGTCCATATATGTATACAGATATTTACAACATAATAGATACAGTGATACAGAATGTAGGTATTATATAGGAACACAGTGGAAGAATACTTCACCCAGTCTGAGTGGGTCAGAGAGAGACTTTCTCTCAGAGAATGCATAGAAAAAGGCAGATCAAGTGGGAGAGGAGAGAAAAGGGTCAGTAGGAGAAAATCACAAAGGTGAGAAAGAGCATGACGTATACAGGGAACTATAAACAGGCGTGTGTTGCTAATGTAATGTTTGAGACAGGGATGGTGAGAAATGAAGCTCAGAGGGTCGTTAGGGGTCTCCTCTTGGAGGACCATGTAAGCCATATTAGTGTAAATTCGATGGTGAGGGCAAAGCTCTGTGGGCATGAGGATCCTGTTGGTCTCGTTTGTGCCATGTTCCCAACATTGTATGTTGATCTGACACAGAGGTCCTGGTCCTCAGCAGATATTATTTGAGTAGATGAAATGATACAGAATGAAAAAAAGGATTTAAGCAGAAGATTTGTGTGAATCAATTTGGATTTTTGAAAAATTGTTTTAGCAGCTGCCTGGGAGATGGATACAAAGAGAATAAAAGTGGAGTAAAGGAAACCAGTGATGATGGGAAAAGATGAGGATTTGAAGTAGGGCAGTGGTCAGTCACAGGGATGAATTTGAGACATAGTGGAAGATTAAACCTGTAGGGTCCGGTGTTTGTGTGGCTGTGTGGCTGTGAGAAGAAAAGGGGAGGTTGAAGGCATGTGTTATGATAGTTGCCACCATTTAATCTAAAGAATATAAGGAGAAGAGTTGTCTAGGGGAAGAATCGAGTTCAAGTGTTCCTGAAGACATATTAGAATTTAAATTTCCTTTAACTTTTGCTTTAAAAATGAACCCATGGAGAAATTCTAACAGTTTTTCAATGAAAATCTTCTAGAACTTCAAATTTTTCAAATATCCTGTGGGTATCATATTAGCATTAGGTGAGAACATAATCTAAAAAACATGGGCACATCTCCTTTAAAAAAATTTTGATAACACCAAAACATTTTGGCATAATTAATTACCACTTATTCTTTACACACACATTTTGGGTGGAGAGAGAAATGTATTAAGTTCATTCTT